>NC_034427.1:971926-1022167 GCF_002078875.1 Numida meleagris | reverse complement strand
GCAGAGGGACCCGGGGAGCGGCTGGGGGTCCCGGCGGCCTTTCCGAGCGGCGGGCGGGGCGGGGCGGGGCGGCGGCTCGGGTTACACGTCCTGCCCGCTGCGGGCAGAGCCGGGCGGCGGCGCGGACCATGGCGGAGAGGTGAGTGCGGCGGCTCCACCTGTTGAGGGACGGAGCCGTGGGCAAAGCCGCGTTGCAGAAGGGCGGCTGCTCCGGAGCCCCCGTCGCCCCCGTCCTGCCCCGGCCGCGCTCCTCGCCCGCTCGTGGCTGGGAACCGACGGTCCCCGCGGTGGCAGCAGGCTGCGGGTCTGGGCGCGGGCGCGGGTACGGGCGCGGGCGGCCGCGCCGTGCAGGGCTCCTCCCGGCGCTCCGAGGCACTAGGCGCGGTTCCGAGCGGGTTTCCTGCCCCAGCGAGGCAGCGGCTGTTGCACTTTTTGCCGGAGAGGCGCAGCCGGGATCTCGCGGGGGCTCACCTGGGTCGCTCCGGGCCGCCCCCGCCCCCGCGGTGGTTCCGTGGCTGCTCCGAATCGCCCCTCCGGGAGGAGGTCCCGCGGCCGCGAGGGTCGGCCTGAGTCGGGTTCCACGGGCTGTGCTGATGCCGCCGCTTTGGTGCTGGGCCGCCGAGTTCCTTCCTTGCGACGTGAACGGCTCGGAGCGATCGAACATTCCTGCGAACTCCGCGCTCCCCAGGGCAGCAGCTCTCGGCTGGCTGCTCGCTTCTCTTTGTCTGGGGGAGAGAAGGGAGAGCCGTGCTGGCGCGCTGCCCGGCGTCTCGGTGCAAGACGCTGGGAACAATCCCTATTCCTCCGGAGCGTGAAGTTTTTCTGCCTCTTTCACATCTCCTCCCGCAGCACGCAGTTCCGGTTAGTCTGCAGGGAAGAGTGTCCTGGGAAGGTATCACGCATGTCCCAAGAGGGGACACGCGACGCCAGCATTCAGCCGGAGCCAGCCGGTAGCACGGGGTGAGCCCACGTCTGCCCGCAGCCATCATCGCCGCTGCTTCCGCCTGCGCTGCTGGCAGCGATGGGGCCCAGGGCTGCAGGGTGCCCGTTTTGGGGCACGGACCCCATGGAGCTGCCCAGCTCTGGGCCAGCCCGGCGCTCCTCCTCGTGCTGCTGCTCCTGTACTGTCCCCGCTGCCATTTGGGTGCTCCTTGGGTGCATCGTTTGCTGGGTCAGTGCGCTCTTTCCTATCAGTTGGATCAAGGCTCTTTGGAGTGATGCTGAGGTCGTGGCGGATTGTAGGAATGCAGACTTTGCAGCCAGGTTTTTGGTCGGATAGTTCACATGCTTTTGGTATTCACAACAGGTTTGCTTAGCCGAAACAGATGTCTTGGCCTTAGCTGGAAGCACATAAACTGGAGGGAAATCCAAGCGCGCTGGCCTCGTGCATTTTGTAACCAAGAGAATTTTATGGCTTTTCTTGTGATGCAAAGGCTGCTTTCAGCCTGACAGTTACTGGATCTGCAGCTGAAAACCTTGCATAAGATTTGCGCATGTAGCGTGCCAACCAGAGTGCGGAATCTGGTTCACTTGATGCTGCCCTACTTTAGGGGCAGATGTGTCCCATTCAGCTTATTTACCTGATCTCCTCAAAAATATGTGCCCTGTTGCAAGGCTGGAGGAGGGCAACTGAGGCTGCTGTGCTGAGCGCCTCACTCAGTGGGTAAGAAAGCATTGTAAGTTTCTGTGCATTTGTTTGAGCTTCAAGGCATTTTTTTCAATCAATCCCAGCGTTCCTGTGGGGCCAGCTTTATAGGATTGAGGCAGCTGCCTGCTATGGCAAACAGGTGAAGTTTTGTGTACCAGAAACAGCTTTTTTTCCCAATAAAGCTGCAGGGAAGAATCCGGCAGCACCATCGGGAGACTGAGAGAAGGACTGTAAGATCCAAATCAGCTCTAATGGAATTGCTTCTGTTATGAAAGATAAAAAGGCATCAGCTGCTGTAGGATTCTGGGCTTTTTTGACCCATGAGGTTTTCCTTGTCTTTTTTCCCCTCCTTTTCCCCCAGCAGTACAGTTTAATGAATATTCACGAAGAATTCCTTTGAAGTTGCGAAAAGATGAGTCATGTATGTGTTTCTTGATAGGTAAATGCACTGGTAAGCATGTGGTTTGGTTGCCATTTTACCCCTGAGAAGCAGGCTGTTCAGCTTGGTGCTGGCATTTGCTCACCGTGGTTTTTGCTGCTGGAACCGAGGAGCCCCGGGAAGTCCATGGAGGGAGATGCTGCAGAGCGCTGGGAGCGCTGGGCTGGCTGCTGGCCCCTGCTGGGTGGGGAGAAGGATTGCCTCGGGGTGCTACTCAGGGTGCTTGTTCGGTGGGAAACCTGCGGATCTGGCTGCCCTTTTAATCTGATTAATGCAAAATAAAAAGGATTCTTGCGCTTTATGTTCTGATTACAACGATACCAAAAGTAAGGCTCTTAATTTTGCTGTTAAATCTGAGTATCCTGAGTAATGAGTTTGTTGCAGCTAATTAATTCAGTGTTTAATATGCTTTCAAATACCAGAACTGGACTAGCTTGTGTGGGTTTTTTGTTGTTGTTGTTTTCCCAGCAGCTTTAATTTAGCAGTGAGTGAAAGCGCCCGCAGCCTGGCAGCCTGTCCCAGCGCCGTGGGCTGGCTCCTGCGGCAGCACTCTATTTGTGGCTTTGCGGTCGAGGGCTCTTCTGGTTTTGACGGAGCATCTGAACCTCCTGCTTGGTGCTCAGCCCGGTTCCCCGTGCGCATCCTCTGACTGGCTCCGTGAGCCCTGTTCTGCTTCACGCTCATCTTAGCTGTCTTACATAAGTCCCTGAATAAATAAATGTATTCTCTGTAGCGAGCTGTGACTGCAGGAGAAGCTTCTGCTCCCAGCAGCTTATCCCACGCTCGTCTGCTGGGTGAGCCTATTCCTGGCTGAGCGCTCTGGTCCCTGCATTAAGTGAGCCAGGCTAGTAAGGTCTCTGCTTTCTCGGAGGTAAGCGCAGGTGTTGGAGGTTATCAGCAGTCTGACCCCTGCCCCATGGAACGTGCTGCTGGAGCCATTAGTGAGAGTGCCAGTGTGATTTACTTGGGATGGAACAGTTTAGGACAGAAAGACCGGCTGGCTGGAGGTGGAGGCAGGAGTGTGCTTTCTCTCCAGTGGCTCTGCTGGTGGGCGGGGGGGGGGAGGGGGAGGGTGCAGGCTGTGCATGGCAAGGTGGTCCTCTTGTCCACCATGAGTGCTGTTCTTTCCCAGCTGCTCTCAGCAGGCCCTGCTGCTGGCCCTGAGGGTGGATCTGTGCCTGTCGCTCTGGTGTGTGACTATGCGAATAAAGCCCAGTCTTTGAGGAACACCTTCAGACACACCAGACTCTTCTGATGGTAACTAATCAGAAGTTCAAAGCAAAGAAGCAGTGTTTCCTCCTTCTCTGTGGTCTCCTTTCCCAGCGCTTCCATTCCTGTTGTACTACCCAAGTGGCGGCTTCCTTGGTGGATGATGCAATTAGGAGATGCTAGAAAGCTTTCATCAAGTAAATACGTCAGAATTTGAAGTGTTCCATTTAGACTTGATCAGTCCTTTTCAGATAGAGCGCAATTATTTGTGCC
This sequence comes from Numida meleagris, assembly GCF_002078875.1. Lineage (NCBI taxonomy): Eukaryota > Metazoa > Chordata > Aves > Galliformes > Numididae > Numida > Numida meleagris. The sequence continues at coordinate 1,018,598 of NC_034427.1, read as the reverse complement.
TTGTTGTGACATGTCTCCTTTAAAAAGCCCTCCAGGCAGATTTGAGTAGTTAGTGAAGTACCTCTTGTTCCTAATAAAAATAAATTCCAGAGCAGACACTGGGATCTGGTTTTAGCTGGATTCCTAGAGGGTTTCCAAGCTCTGCTGTCGTAATTTACATATTTGATGTTAATTCCTCACTGTCCAGGTAAGCAGAAAGGCAGTTCACTTGTGGGAAAAGTGGCTTTAATGATCGCACAGCTTGTTGTACCTCTTTGGAGCTCAGTCATGAGTGTCCGCTGAAGCAAGATCTCTGATTTATTTTTCACACGTTTCATGGGGAAGAGTAGTTTTCTGCTTTGTGCAACTTCTTGGAGCAGTTAATGCTTTCCTCCTTCTCCAAAAACCAACTGAAGCAGCAGACGTGGGGTCCATCTGGCTCACACATCTGGAACTAGACACTCTAGGTCAAGAGAAATTTTTTTGTGCTTGGTGTTTTTCCTGCAATCGGTCTTTCCCTCATGGGAAAATGTAAGAAATATGATTATTTGGGATATATTCTCTCATCCTAATTACTGTTCCAAGTGCTTGAGGTTACTGGAATAGCACTGTTTTATATTTCCAGTTGAATGTTGACCAACAGATTCAGGCATAGGGAGTAATAGGCGTATCCTGGGTACTGTCCTAAGTGTTTTTCTCTGCATATTGTCAGCTGGCATTGTTTTGGCTGTGTAATAACCCAGAGAGGTTTGGGAAGCTTATAATGAGGATAATGAAGATCCAGATCACAAAACTTCTGAAACAGAGGTTTATCCACATCTGTGTCAGTCACTGCAAGCAAATAGAAGGCTGATCCTCCATAGAGGATCCCTGAGCTGAGCTCTTGTTGTACTTTGCCTTCCTAGATGGAAAGTCCCTGATGTGAGATGAGCAGAGGATGACAATGAGCACCCTGCTCCCGCGTGAGCTGTTCCAGCTTGGGGCTGGGCGCTCCTGGGCCCCTCTAAACCGACCTTTTTCTTAGCTGCAGGGTTTATGATCTACTAAGAACAAACAAACCTGCCCTGGGCTCGTTTGTGTGTAACTTGGCAGATGTGGGATGCTGCCATAAGGCACTTTGCTTTTGCAGATGGGGCTGCTTCCTACCTGGGCAAACAAGGTTGCTGCTTTCTGGCTGGAAATCCATGACGGGAGCAGAAAAGATGCAGTGTAGTGGGGTTTTGCGTCTTCTCAGAGATATGAGCGAGTGACGTGGGGCCAGTTGCTCTGTAGCAGGGATAAAGCAGGAATAATTCCTTCATTCTGTAGGTCTGCTTTTTTGTTTGTTTTCTTTCTTATGTCTCTGTCAGTAGTGATACCAAGAGAAACCGAGTGCTGTCTGAGTTGGGAACATGCTCAACAAATCTCCTTTAACCAAATGGTTTAGCCGTGCTTCTGTGTTTGACCTACAGGCATCACAAGGCGTTGCACGTGGCTTTTCACGTGTAGCAGCAGCCTGGACTCGCTTTAGAAGAAGGATAGGTTGTCATGAAATTATTTCAGTAGCAAAGTGAAGCCAAAAAAAGAGTTATCATTGGAGACTTGGTGAAGGAATTAAGCACAGACCCCAGGGATGAAGCAGTGCCACACGGTGTTACCTCCTCACTGGCTGTTGATGGCAGCTTTTGGGGCTGCTCCAGCCAACTGCTCCTGGCCCAGGTTTGCTGGCTGCAACCAGCTGTTCTGCTGCCTGTTCCTTTCCCTCTTAATCTGCATGTGCAGCTTTACCTACACCAGCTTTGTCCCCCTGGTGTGTGTTTGGGGTGGTGTGGGAAGTAACAAGTACTGTGCTGGTTCCAGACAGGGAGGAAGCATGGCTGGGTCCTGCTGCCAGGAGGTCGACTGCTGCAATCCAGGCTCTCTTAACGTGTGTTTAAACGCCAGCTCAACTTCCAGCTTTTAGCTTCAGCGTGCTTAGTTTGTTGTAAAACTGTAAGTGCTGTATTTGGTCCTATCCTGGTACAACTGCTTCCTCCTCCAGGATATTGTAGTTCTTTGGTTGTCCTTTAATAACTACCAATATCCAGCTGTGTATCAGGCATACCGTCTAGTGCTTTGTTCCCTTGCTATAGTAATTAGGTTTGGGCTCTATTTCTTTTTAATAGGCCTTCCATTGCTCTAAGCAATGGTGAGCAGAGCAACTCTGAGTGTTTTATGAATTCTTGGTGATGAATCAACACCAAGTGAAGAAAGGGATGTGAGGGTGCACAGCCTGGAGCGAGTCTGAGTTCACTGGGTGCGTGTCTGGCACAAGAAGTGCTTATTGCTTGCCTAAGGACAGATGCTGTGTATGTCGGGTATGGTGACATGTTCTGTTAGTGATTTGAACTGTCCTAATGCAGTGGATTGTCTTACTGTGGTGTGACTGGGTTATGACACAGAGAAGGAGTGTGGAGGACGTGGTGTTGGGCCTGCAGCTTTGTGCCTGGGTTGGTGCTCTTCTGGCCCGCCTTGGGCTCCACCTGTCAAGAGTGCTAACAGCAGAGAGTTATGATTTTGGCTTGGAAACTCTTGGTACTGGAATAAAGGTACTATAATCTTCACAAGACTGGTTTGAAATCACTAAAAATGAGGATGGAAAGCCAATATTGATCATTTCTGTACTGTGGGTTTAGAAGCTGCTGAGGACATGCCTGGTGTCCCGTCAGTTCAGCTGAATTTGCTAAAGCTGTAACTTAAAAAGAAGTCTTATACCGTAGTCTGAAGTTTTGGAGACTGAAGCCTTCTCCAAAGAGAAGGGATGTCAGTAAGAATAGAAAAGTAAGACCGATGTTCTTCTGTGGCTGAAGCTATGCGCTGCCAGGTGTGTTCCTTCAAGATCTGGGCCCCTTCAACAAAATGGTTGAGTTCACAAAAGCAAGGGAAAACCAGATGCTTATTTCGTTTGCGAGCTCCATGAGTTTGGTGCGCAGTTTGGGGAGCACCAGTGTCCTTATGCTGTTGGTGCTGCGGATGCACGGTGCAGAAGGAGCGCGGGGGAGCAGCCCAGGAGGATAAGATTAAAGTTGCTGTCAAAGCCGGACCTGAGAGCTCTTCTCTGAAAGTGCCAAGTCATGATTGTCTCCTGTGGTCCCTCAGTCCAACCTTGTGTCACAGAGGAGACTTCAGGTACTTTGTGGAGACTTGGCCTGCAAATGCCCAAACCCCACTGGAAGAGCACAGCTGTGGGATAAAGCTGCTTTATTAGGATCTCCTGTTGGAGTGGCTCTTATTGCTGAAGTGAATAGGGCTGGAGGAGTGCAGCAAAGGAGGAAATGTCACCTGAGTCTCTGGCTCCCACATCTCCTGCCTGAGACCACCTTGAATGGCTTCTCGGGGTGCGATGCCATGTCTGCTGGTGCTGCTTGTGCCTGTTCCTCACACTGCCCCTGTGTGCTTGTACTTTATTTGGTTTTGGAGGGATGAAATCACTTTTGTCTCCGTTTGGATAAGGAAAAGCTTCTGCTCAGCTGCATGAGCTGTTTGTATGCGCTTGCAGTGGCAGCAGTTTCTCAGTAACCGTTTGTTGTTGGTGCAGGATGAGCTTGCTGACGGATAGAGTGAAGCTTTGTCTTTCTCCAAAACATAAAGTGAAGACCTCAGGCTAAAAAGGGTTGAGAGCTGGGTGGCTGCCAAACAGCTTGGTGTAATAGCTTGGAGTTGAACTCAAAATGTAGAAGTGGGTGACAGAAGCGCTTGTTCCTGCTTGGCCTGGGAGCTCTGGGCTGTGTGCTGAGGTTCTGAGTTTTTTCCTGCACTGGAGGCACTCTGAGTAAGAGCACAGTTTCAGGAGATGCTCCCAAATGGGATACCACGTATATCTTGTTCTTGGAGGCCCTGACATAGAATACCCCTGCAGCTGGTGGTGTCGGCTGCCTTGCTATGTCCTTGCTTGCTTTGTGCCTGCTGGGAGCAGAGGCCAGGCTCCCAGAAATGGCAGTAACCCCTTGGAAGGGTAAAGAGAGCATGCATTTAATTTAAACCTCTGCTATTTGCAGTAGTGGCCGTTCCTTCAAGTTGAATGTTTGGGGCCGGTCAGAGTACAGCCAGATTTCTCACAGGGCTGCTGTAGTGCCGCTTTCCTGCCCTCTGCTCCCAGCTGGGCCTGGGTTGGAAGCTGCTCTTTCTGTCATCTCCTGGTGAGGATTTGATAGGGTTGTAGATGCAATGTGAATTAATTAGTTACCCAAAATTGTCATTCTGGCACTGGGCCTCCCCTCTCGCTGTGCTCCATGTGTAGGAGCCTGCGGGCCAAGGCCCCGAGGCCTCCTGGTGCGGCATGGAGCGTCCCTTCCCCAGGGAAGGCTCTTTTGCAAGCACAATCAGCCTTGTGGTGTGTGAAGTGTGCTGGCTGCACTTGGTGAAGGCGAGGCTGTCTGTGGGCCTGGCAGCGCCCAGAATGGAGGATGAAGGGAAGTGGGGCTGTGGCACTGGGGTGCTCTGGGCAGCCCTGTCCCTCAGCTCAGTGCCGGGCAGGAGCTGGAGGAGCACTGGCCTTCATCACTTCCAACTCCACACCTACCTGCTCAACGGTGGCAGAAGACATCAAGAAAAGTAATGAGCAGGTGGGAGATGCGAATCTTTTTTTTTTTTTTTTTTTTCCCCTTATGCTTCAGGCAAAAATTGATTGGTGACTTTCAAATTCAAAACTGTCTCTGCCTAAGCCTACTCTGTAGTGTGCTGCCAGCCATGCCGGCCTCTTATCTCCCACAGGACCTTGGCAGGAGCCACGTGGGCCCTGACATTGGCACAGCTCTGTGCTCAGTGGTGCTGGGGACAAGGGAGGAGCTCCAGGCTGGGGCTGCTGATGGTGTGGGGCACATGAGGCTGGGGCTGCCGGTGGTGCTGTTCTGCCTGGCCCAGCATCCATGGCAGAAGCTGCAGACATCTCAGTTTGGGCATCTGGAAACCAGGAATGTGCAGTTACTTCGGGAAACCTGGTACATATGTGTCCAGGAGCAGCCAGCATAACTCCAAGCCTGGGGATGTGATGGGCAGCATTAATAAAATTGATGAGACTTGTCTGCTCTGCCGCAGAACTGGCACCCACCCCTGAGTCTGCTAAATGGGCTTCCTCTTGTGGCAGCCTTGTCAGAGCCCTGGTGCTGGCCTGCCTTGTACGGCTATGTCCTGCTGCTGAGAAGCTGATAGGAGTGGAGGTGGTATGGAAGTTATTTGGGGATGGCATTGGCAGCTCAGGAGGAATGGGTACCTCCACTGAGAAAAGGTCAAATACTTTTTTTTTTCCCTTTGAAAGAAAGAAAAGTAAATCAGCAGGAGAAAGAAGAGGGCTGGTGGAATGGAAAGGATGTCAGTCAAAAAGGGTACGCTATATTCATACAAGATGATAAAAGGACAGGTATATATTGCAGCATGTTTTATATAAAAACAAAACAAGGCAGGCCAAAATATGACTTTTGAAGAATAGACTTAAAATGATTCACGTTTGTTCAGTTGCATCAGAAACCTTTTGGAGACATTGCAGCAGAAGAGCATGGGAGGCACATAAGATAAAGCCATCACTTTAAAAGTCAAAACCACTTTTTGGCCATCTTGACTCCTGTGGAGAAGCTTTGTAGCATAGCAAACTAGAAGCCCTCTTTAAAAGAGCTGTCTGAGAAGATGTCTTGTGTTGAATGTCAATAGAAGTGGCTTTAAAGTAAATGGAGGAACTGATAAGCAGCTAAGGAAGAGATAGCATTGACTCAAGAGTGCTGTAGGATCTTAAATATGACATTGTTGGGATATTTTTGTATGTGTATAGTTCATTAAGTGCCCTCGATATTGTAGAGATTGATGCTGGAGAATGCAATGGCAGTTTTTAAAGGGGGGAGTCTGGGAGGTACGTGCCAGGTGGCTCAGTATCTGCCCATGGCGCTGCTGGAGAAGGGCTGCAGGGAGCATCATGGGAGCTGCAGACCTCTGGGTCTCACTTCAAGTGCGTGAGTGTCTGTAACAACAAAAAAAGATTACTGTGGGCATGGCCAAGTGCAGACTATTGGCAAAAAGTTAGCAGCCCCCCCATAAGGGCAAGCCCTTCCTCGTGGAGCTTGGGGACCATGTGGATAAGAGATCTCGTAGACTCATATTTGGGTTTTCAAACAGCCTTTGACACTGTTATCCACCAAAGACTTGTAAGAAACTAGAGTACTGTGGAGGAAAAGTCCTGTTATGGACTCAGGGCTGGTTAAAGCACAGGATGCAGAGGGTAGGGCTTAATGGTCATTCTTTGGCATGAGGGGAGAGTTGACAGAGTCTCCTGGGATTGGTTTTCAACTGATCAGTGACTTTGGGCATGGAGGGGTGTAGTGAGACCCACAGGCTTGCAGAGCACCTTACATTCCTTTGGGGTGGTTGTATACCTCACTGAAGATGAAGAAATGCAGAAGTATTCCAGAGTCATCCAGTGCCAAATTGCTCTGAAATCATCAGCCCCGTGCATGATGGTGGTCCACACAGCCAACAAAGCCTGGGTCACCCTCAGCAAGGGACATAAAAACAAAGCAGAAGGCATCACTTTAGCCTCTGAAACACATTGATGCACGTGTATAGCACCACGTGGTGTTGGAGAGACTGCAGAGAAAGACAATTAACATGGCTGTGAGATGGCACTGCTGTATGTATGATAAGAGGGGCTCCTTGGTTTGGGCAGGAGAAGATGAGGGGTCTGAGATGATCAAAGTATACCAAATTGTGAAGGCAATGGTTAAGTTGGATTTTGATCTACCAAGTCTTGTGGCACTAGAACCAGGGACACTTGATGAAACTTTCAGGAGACTGGTTTCTAAGTTTATTGTCTCAGGAGGCTGTGGGGACAAAAGGCATCAGCAAAGTTTTTTTTTTTAAAAAAAAAAAGATTATCTTAAGGGCAACAAGTCCAAAGCAGATGCTGAGGAGTTCAGCCAGGGATGTACCCTCTAGTATCCGTAATATAAGTGTGGATTCTGGGGCGATAAGGAAGGAGATGAAGAGAGGGTATGACCGGGTGGCGTGCTGTCCTGCCAGCCTGGCTGAGGGTGCGATGGAAGGATAGTTGGCAGCACAGAGCGCGTTTCTTAAATTCTTGAATGGTTCCAGGAAACAACATTAAGCAGGAATGTAGATAGATACAGCTTGTCAGTGTGGCTTTCATAGACCAAAATTCCAGCCCTACGAATTCATCAGCACGTGGAAGGCCTTCGTGAGCACATGGCAGGTGTGCTTCAGTGGGAGGGTCTAATGGGACTTCCCATAGGATTTCAGCAATATCTAGCCCGCAGGGTCTCCAAGAAACGTCCATCGTGGGATGCTTGGATGAGTAACTGGTTAAAGGAGAAGTTACAAAGATTAGGAGTAGGCTGACAGCTTTGACAATGGAGGGAAGTTGCTGGTGAAGCCCAGACGGGACGTGTGCTGTTCAGGGTGCTTGTGAATGACCTAGAAAAGGGGTGGGAGAGGCGAGTGGGAAGAGTGCCGCAGAACACACGTGCAGGGATGGGCTCTCAGTATAGGAGGCAAGAAATCCTGGTTACTGCCATTCAGAAATGAGATTGGGATAATGGAGGGTGCTGTGAAAGCATCAGCTCAGCATTTGGTAGTGCCAGAGGAAGGAAACTGGGCGTTGTGGAGAGCTGAGAGCAGAATGGAAAAGTCATGACACAGCTGCACTTTGCTGTCCCATGGGAGGTTAAGTGTGTGTCAGGGCATCCCATCTCAGGAGAGCCCTTGCTCCAAGCTGATAGGAGTAGGAGAAGTCTCTGTACTTTTTTGCTTTTTTTTTTTAATATCTGTGGCCCATGCTATGTGCTGGAGGCACTGAGGCTGCCTCGGTGAGCACCTGGTACAAAGGGAAGCTGCTGAAGGTCCAGACCTCTGTCCCATTCCGCTCACTGACTACGCTCTGCCGCCTTTGACGCCTCCAGTGGCAGCTTGCAAAGTTTGCCCCTTTTTTGCCACTTCCCTTAACGCTGCTGAAAGTGAAAAGCTCAGTTTTGGACTGAGCACAAGCTAATAAATGCCTTGGGTGTTTGGTGAGAGAAAACAAAAGGAACTTGTTTTGGGCACCAAATCAAAAAGTAAATTGTTCTCACACCACTGTTCGCCATTACCATGTATAGCAGTCACTGCCATGGCAACAGATATTTTCAAGATCCAGCCAAGATCTTGCAGGGCTGCAGCATAACTTCTGATACTTGCTCATTGCGATGCTATTAATAACTGCATTTTCCCCCCTCGCCGCCAGGAAGTTTCTTCTTCCTCATGTACCAGGCGCGAGGGATAAGCTCATTTTAAATCAATTGTGGGGAGAAGTGACACTGGGGATTTCCTGCGTATTTTTTGTTGTTGTGGAGATCCTGTCTAGTGCTGCCAGCTCTGCAGCTACCTCGGAGCGGGGCTGTGCCTATTGTGCTATTTATAAGAAAGCCCAGTCTGATTTTTTTTTTCTTTTCTTTTTCTTCAAACCGGGACAAGCAGATGACTTGTGTTTGCTCTTCCAGCTATGCACAGAAGCTTTAGTGTTTATTTCAGTCTGACTCAGTGCAGGGGAGAACCTCTGGCCGACTGAATAGGGTCGGGGCTGGGCTCTGCTCCACGTGGTGTCTGTACCTATCTCCAGCCATTTCAGAAAGACAAACTGTGCCATGTCTTCTAAGTTGTGGTTCAGCTGTTCTTGGCAGTGGTTTAGCATTAGATCCCCATCTTGCACACCTGGCTTTAAGGTCCCTCCCAACCCAAACCATTCTGTGACTCTGTGACTTTTACCCCTCCACAGGAACAGGTCATTGCACTGGCCCAGCCTGCTCTTCCCTAAGAGAGCAGAAATGTGGCTGCTGCTGTGAAGGCCTCCCTGCCCCCTGCTCACCAGCTGAGGAGTGAAAAGGATCGCATGATGTCAGCGCTCTGGTTTTCCCTATTTTCTGGAGCTCTCAAGTCCTTGCAGCTCCTGAGGTTACTGCTTTTGACATACACTTTGCCTCAGACAGGGATGTCTCCAGCCTTCTGGGGACACCCAGCCATTGCATCTAATTGAAATGACCTTTTAATTGATGCTCTACCATTGAAACCAAGAAAAAAAAGTACTTAGTATGAGGGAAAGCATGGAACTTCGTATTTTACCATCCTCCCTGGAGAATTGCTGTGTGAAAGGTTGGTCCTACGCAACAAATAATTCAGTTGTGTGTGAAGGAAGTAACTGCTTTCCTCCTCCTACTGCTGTCCAAGTTTCTCAGCAGGAACGGCTGCAGGCAGTGGTGCTGGAGGAGCTTCAGGGCCCTGTGCCTCCCCATCCAGGCAGCTTGAGGCTGGAGCCGTGTGCCCGCACCCCTGGGTGTTTTGTCTGGGCACCCACAAGAAGGAGCCATGTGCCTTTGGGGCTGGAGACTGAGCCGGGGCCGATGCTCTGGCTTCTTGCTGACGCTCAGGAAGATTAATCCCACCTTTGTTTCTGCAGTGGGGTGAGAGCGAACGCAGGTTTGGAGCTGCAGCACTCATTGTGCTTTGTTCAGACACGTGAGATCGCAGAGATGTCCGGTTTTAAAAAGGCTGTGACTACGTTTTGGGGCAAGGTTGAGCTGCACAGTCTTTGTTTCTCATTACATCAAGCCAGATCTTGTTAGTGACAAAGCACCAGTGCTATACATTAGTAGCATTTTTGTTTGTTTAAAGTTTGAAGGTGTTACTACAGTCACTGCCTGTCTTACTAACACTTACTGACACAGATACATGGTGCACAGCTTGCTGGATGTGGCTGCTGCCCAGAGCATGACGTTTTGGAGGTGATCAGGCAAGGAGTCCCTGTTTGGGGCAGCGTTTCTACACGCCTTTCCTTTCAGAGGAAGGTTTTGCGGGTTTTTTTGGTGGTTTGTGGTGTGTGTGGTTTATTACATCAAAATTTAAAACCAATGGAAAAGAAATGAAACACATGCTGTGATTTTTTTTTGTTTTTCCACAGCTACCAACTCACCCATCTGTAGGTGAGCTTTTTGGAGGTGCCCTGCATCTCTGCCCCGTCCTGCTGGATGCACAGGGCACGCACTGCTTTCTGCAGGCAAAACAAACGTAACAAAATGAATTCCTCACGGAAAGAGGTTTTTTGCTTATTGTTTTATGAAGGGTTTATGAACTCTGTGGCTGAGATTTTGGCTATTTATTTACCGCTTCTTTCCCTGTACCAGAGAAAATCAGTGTGCTTGGCTGGGGGAAAGCGACGCTGACGCTGGAGCAGCTCCTCCGCATGGCATCCTGCAGGGATGTTTCCTCATTGCAGCTATGGGAGCAGAGGAGAGCTATTTGTTTGCAGGCTTTCCTGTTGCTTTTGACTCGTGGCCAAATTCCTCAGCAGTCCCAGCACTGCAGTGGTTAACGTGAGTCACGCTCGACAAGCTGGGGCAGCCCAGGCTTTCAAGATCTCCTCTCCATTTGTTCCTGCTGAGCTTTTTTCAAGGAGTCAGTGGGGACAGCTGCAGCCAGAGAGATTTGCGGAAGAATGAAAGGACCTACAAAAGTGGCGATGAAACACTGTTATCTTTGTTTTATGCTTTTTAGCCACCAGTGTCTTATGGGTTCTGCCAGCTGAGAAATAACCCCGTCCCTTGCAAACGGCGTCAGTGTTTTGCATGGGTTTTCAAGGGGCTCTGTGTTTCGACTAATAAATGACTGGCAGCCCTCTAGATGAAGAGAGACAGAGGGCTATTATTTTGCTAATGCCACGCATTTAGGAATGTTGCTGCTGCAGATATGTAGCTTTGCACACAGCCGCTTGAAAGCCGTGTGATCCGCGCTCCGGCTGTTTTTGTGGAGCAAACAGCTGGCACCCCGTAACAGCGGGCTGGCTGTGCGTGGCTGCGGCCTGCAGGTGCTCCACCCCTAATTACAGCCTCTGCACCTTCTTTCGCTAAGCTGGAGCTGTGGTGAGTGTCTTACGGTCTGGGAGAATTACTTTGGGAAGACGTCCCAAGAGGCCTTTTCGGTCCCATCACTGCATGCTCTGTTCAAGCACCTGCTCAGTCCTGAATTACCTGCCGAGGTCTTTCCCTGCTCTGTTTCCATGAGTTTCTTTTCTATCGCTCCCCGTCCTCCCCAGTCTCTGCTAACCTATGGCATCCCCCCTCAGTCAGTGTTCTCACTGTGCCGCTCAGCGTTCCCTTGCATAGGAAACAGGCATCTTTGCACTGGGCACAGCTGAGCTGCTGGCACTTGGCTGTTGGTGGGATTCGGCCATGGCTGCTGCCTGCTCTTTGTTCCTCTCAGTGGTGATGATACAAAAGCTGTTTTTGTTTTCTTCTATGTGAAAAATTGCACCACGGAGTTAACCCTTCCTGGCTGCTTTTGCCTGCACCCGTGGCCAGGGCAGCAACTGCAAGTCCCTAGCTGAGAGGGAACCCTGAAATTGGCAGCAGAGATACAGGAGACTGTAAAGAGTAAATCTCAGTCCTGAAGCAGCTGGACAACAAGCTAGATTAATTGGGACCTTTGTCAGTCATTCCTGGAGTGACAGAGGGGGCAGCAAGTGCTGCCGTGTCCTTGAAATAGCAGGAATATCAGGTGACGTTACTGGCTCTGGCATGGGGCGCATGGGACTGGCTGTTCCGCCAGAGCTTCTGCCCTTCTGCCTGCTGGCAGCTGCAGCTTGGTGCCCCGTCCCTGGCTGCATGAATGCAGTGGAGTCAGGAAATGCCAGCTTGCCCTGCCTGGGTCTGGTGTACCTCAGTAAACAAATCGTGTTCAGCTTTTGAGTAGCTGAGCCTGGTTTGGAGCGGCAGCCCAGTGGGAAGTGCAGAAGGCTCCTGTGCAGGTCCCTGCTCCATCCCAGCTTCATGCTGCGTGTCGGTCCCCTCTGTGAATGGGAGCAGGCCAGCCCTGAATGCAGGGTGAGATGCCCAGACCAGCTGGCTCCTGGGTGCATTGAGCCCTGCCTAAGGCTGACCCTGTGTGATGGAGTGCCAGCATGACCCGCTAGGGTGGGTGAGTCATAGAATCATAGAATTGCTCAGGTTGGAAAAGACCTTCAAGATCATCAAGTCCAACTGCAACCTAATCATACTACTCGAACAACCCACCGCTAAATCATGTCCCCGAGCACCACATCCAAACGGTTTTTAAACACATTCAGGGATGGTGACTCAACCACCTCCCTGGGGAGCCTGTTCCAGTGCTTCACAACCCTTTCTGTAAAGGATTTTTCCTGATCTCCAACCTAAACCTCCCCTGGCACAGCTTGAGGCCATTTCCCCTTGTCCTGTCACCAGTGAGAAGAGACCAGCCCTGCTCTCACAGCAATCACCTTTCAGGTATTTGAAGAGAGCAATGAAGTCTCCCCTCAGCCTCTTCTTCCCCAGACTAAACAGCCCCAGTTCCTTTAGTCTCTCCTCGTAGGGCATGTTCTCCAAGCCCTTCCCCAGCCTTGTTGTCCTTCTTTGGACCTGCTCCAGCACCTCCATGTTCTTTCTGTACTGAGGTGCCCAAAACTGAACACAGTACTCAAGGTGGGGCCTCACCAGTGCCAAGTACAGGGGCAGGATGACTTCCCTAGTCCTGCTCACCACACCACTCCTGATACAAGCCAGGATGCCATTGGCCTTCTTGGCCACCTGAAGCAGGTGTCTGTCCTGACTCAGTGTCACCTACAGGAGCACAAGGCAGCAGTGTGCCCTCTCCCATTTTGGGAGGGTGAGGGAGTCTGGTGATGCCATCACCACTGGAGTGCAGTGCTGATGCTGCTCCCAGGCCCCAGCGGACCTGACCTGACCACTTGTCCTGGGCTTGGTCTGCGTGTCCTGCATCCGACAGGAGGACAGCACCGGGCTGCACCAGGACACAGCGCCTGCGGCCCTGGGGCAGGCACCAGCCAGCACCCGGCCTTCCCCACGGCTGCCTCCCCTCTAGCAGCTGGGGCTTGGATGGAGCCATGGAGCACATTTTGGATGGAGAGAGAGGGGATGAAAAGTGCCAGTACATTTTTCTGAAACTCCTTCTCAAACACTCAGCCCTTAAAAGGAAAAACGGCTCTGCTACAGCCTTTGCCGGACTTAAGAGGTGCCGCAGCGTCTGGGGCAGAGCAGGGCTTTTGGAGGCCGTGCAGCTATCAGGGGTTTTGGCTGTGCTCTGAAGTGCAAAATAAAAATCCTGCTTACAGCGGAGGAAGAGATGCAAGGGATGCTGTGATGGTAGCTGAAGGGCCGAACAGGTTGTTAGGGCAGATCCTGTAGCGCCAAAACTTGTGCTGCTCTGTAGTGTTTGGGGCTCCATGGGGGATGTTGTTTCCCTGGGTCAGCTGGGACAGGCACTCAGGACCCACTCCCAGCCGGAGCCGTGGGCTCTGCTCCTGCGCAGCTGCCCCACTGCTGTCAGCAGGGTGGGAGCTGGGGTAGGTCGGGTCAACAGCAAGCGGGAAGCCTGCAGTGCTGGTGAGGGAAATTTGGGAACAGATGGGGCTGGGGATGGTGCAAGAAGCAGCAGGGGCTGAATGAGCAGGCGGCCGCCGTGTTCCTTGTCTGGCATCTCCATCCAGCTTTGTGTGCTAGGACCTTCTCCGGGCAGCATGGGTTCTCTGCTAGCTCTCACCCCCATGTCAGGGTGCTGAGCTCTTTTTCTCTCTGCAACACGCAGCTGCTGCATCCTACGTTCAGAAGGGTGCCGTTCTGCCCATGCATGAGCTGAGCATACGTGCTCAGGCTTGGAGCAACCATTTGTGCTGTATTTTCACAGTCTGGTCTGTCTCTTGCTAAGCAGAGGTTGATTTGTTTGCACAATGCTTATTTTTGGAAGCAGGAGAGTCTTTTAGGAACAGGCTGACATTATATTTATTTTAGTTCCTCTATAATTTTTGTTAGAAAGATGCGTGTGTATTCAGAATAAGTTCCGAGATTATATATGGGGGAGGTGGGAGGACAGGGTTGCTTTGGGTAATTTCTTTTCCTAAGACTTGAATTATAGGTTCTCTGGGCTTGGCTGAGAGAAGCCAGTGAGCAAAGGATAGATTGACCGAGCCAGCTGGTGGAGCGTCGCAGGAGGCGCTGGTGCTGGAGACCGCCTCGGGGCCCCTCTGCAACTTCAGGGGGCAGATGAGTTTTACAACCCTGTTCTGGCTTTGATGTGCGGATCTGAGCAGCTTCCAGCCGCCTGGGGGGTCACCCTTTCCTGCTCGACACTTACAGCGAGCGAGGTTTTCCTAAGCATTGTCTGTCTGGGTGCTGCAGGTGCAGGTGCCTTCAACCTTTGCGGCTTTGCGGGCAAAGGCTCGCAGCACGGCGCTGGTGTCGGTCAGGCACTGTGCAGCCCGCGGGGCGCTTGTGCCAGGAGCGGTTCGCCCAGCGGATCCAGCGCGGCACTCGCACCCTGCTCAGCTGCCGGGGGCTCTCTGGGGCTGCGCAGCGCTCTGCTCCCTCTCCTGGACCCTGCTCACACATCCCGCCGGCAGCGATGAAGTGAACTGGACCGCAGGCATGTGAGGACAGACCTCTCCCGCTGCCAGCGCCGGGGCCGCGGGGCACGCGGAAACATGGGCTGTGCCGCTGCAGTGAGCACTCCCGGGCGCCACGTGCCACGTCCCTGCCTCCGCGGGCTCTGGCTGCATCCCAGCGTGGGGCGGTGGGGCCGTGCCGCGTCGCGCTCCTTCCTGGGATGGGAGCTGCTGGGGCGGCTGGTGATGCCCCCGGTGCCGGCGGCGGCTCGTTTCACCCCCAAGGGGCCACGGGGACCACAGAGCTCCTCGGTTTTTGAGCCACATTAGGAGGAAATGGGAGTCGCTCCTGAAATGTCGCTGGAACAAAGCAGGAGTGACTGTGGTGAGGGGTGAAATTCTGGGATGATCGTGCCCTGCCAGTGGCGTCTAAATTGTGCTTCAGCTGTGTGTGTCTGGAGGCACAGCTCCTCACTCCTGGCCCTCAGGGAGGACTGCTCCTGAAGCACTTGGCTTCTGCGCTGGCACAGCCTCTAGTAGATGAGCTGATGGGATCTGCCTGATCTGGGGCCCCAGCAGCCCTGCTGGGAGCAGCAGCTCTGTGCAAGGTGTGGATGTGATGCTGGTGCTTCCCTTTGCACTTACAGGGATCGTGCTGGCCCACGACTCCTGGCACTCTTCATTCACATGCAGACCCGGGGGAGCCCCGTGTGCCCTGTCCTTTGAGTGCAGCCCTCCTTTGCTGTTAGCGATGTGACCGTACACTGTACTCACACTGTGGTTTCCTGGAGTCATTGTCACAGAACACCTTGAGCAGGAAGGGACCCCCAGGGATCATCGGCGTCAAACCTGGCTCCACACAGCACCACCCTGAGTTCAGACCGTATTTCTGAGTGTGGTGATGAGGAGCTTAATTTCACAGGTGCTTCTCGTCGTTGTGGGACCATTTTTAAGTCCGCTGGAGGCTCTTTGAGCCCATCCATCGTCAGGACCCCACTCAGTATGCAGTCAGCATTAGGCCAGGAAGGTCTGGGCACTGCCCCGAAGAAGGGAACTGGGGGAATGAGGTGGGGGCACGAAGGACCAGAAATAGCAGAACGTGGAAGTGAAATGGGGGATCAAGAGATGAGACCTCTCCTTGCTGCCCTGCAGAGTGGTGTCCTTGCAGCTCGGAGTGCCCTGAAGTGAGGTGTTCCCATGGCTTTGCACGGGGCTGGGCTGTCACCAGTGGGTGAATGAGCTGGAGGTGGAGGTGGCGGGTGGAGGGAAGGCTTCATGCAGGGGGCTAAGTGACTTGGGTAATGGTGGCAAGAAAGTCAGCTGCCTTGAGGAACAGTGGTTGTTTCGTTTCTTGGGGTTTCTTCCCTATTCTTTCAAGTGATGTTTTTTCCACCCTCCGCTGCTGCTCCCTTCCATTTCTGGACCCTTCTGTTTATTTAAAACACTTTTATTCTCCCCTGGGCTCACACTTGTGTTATAGTCATCGTGAGAAGACTGACTCAGGAGATGTAAGCAGGACACCTGGTGTTGTCACATGGGTTTGTACTCCTCCATAGCTGCTCCTTTCACGTGCTTGGAGCGGCTGCTTTTCCCTGCGTGAATCAGGCCTGTGGGTGCACCCCAAGGAGCCTCGCTACGCCCGTTCCTGAGCAGAAGCTGCCCCGTTAGCTGCAGAACAGGTGTGAGCGGGGCGCGTGGGGCTGACACGCTGTGCTGCAGCCTCTGGGGCTTGTGGTTGGGCAGAGCTGGGCAGGGGGCTTCTTCCCTACGGGACAGGGTGTCCAGCATCCAGGTTTCAGGGCAGGCCTGGAGTCTGTTTTGATCCTTAGAGAGCTTTGTGCTTTCCTAGCCTTGGCTCTGCCTGTAAAGCTGGGGAGTGTTAGGCCCACCTGCAGTCCTATCTACATATGCAGCCATGTGGGCTGGGCTGCAGGAGCCATGTTACATTCTTTCAGGCTGAAATAGCTTTTTAATTAGGATTATTATCATTTCTGTATTATTTATTATCTTCCTGGGCTTTCTTGGCCAACCAGGGCCTCCACAGGAGCGGCAAGCAGGACGGACCCAAGCTTGCCTCTTTGTTTCTGAAGGAGCAAAGTTTGCAGATATAAATCATGCCTGTCCCAGGGGCAGGCAGGACGGAGCCGCACCTTGGCCTTTTACCTGCTCTGTTTGTACAGTGCTCCATGCAAACAAGGTCTGCGAGGGGCCGGCTGAGCCTCCAGCTGGACACAAACCTGCTTGGCCACGCATGGCGCTATTGTTGTGCACAAAGTGCTTCCTGCTGCTCTTTGCACACCTGGCTCTTTGTACACCTGGCTCGTGGGGCTGGTGCTTCACCTGCGGACCTCGGCCCCCCACAGCAGCCCCACAGCCCACCAGCAGGTCTGTGTGCGAGCTCCTTTGGAGCCTGAGCGAGTGGCTGGAGCTGGGGCCTATTTGCAAGCTTGGAGGCTTGGAAAGTATTTGTGTATTTACTTAGGATACAAAGGAAGCTTCTGAAACTCTCAGACAATAAAGGAGGATGCACGCTGGGAATGTGTTTTTGTTTTTGGAAGCAAGTGGGGATTTTGTTGAAATTCCTTCTCTCCGATGAAGTCTGAGCTCTGCTGCCCAGATGGGCGCTCTGGCTCTGAGCAGCGCCTCGCACCGGGTCCCTGACTGGACCGAAGCCAGCGCAGCGTTCCCACCGCTGTGACAGTGACGGTGCTGCTGCGTGGTGGCAGCGGCGGGGCTGGGAGTGGGGCACAGGGTCCCAACCTGCGCCCTGTCCAGGGTCTGCCGTGAGGCGGGCTGGGACGAAGTCTTGTTTGGATGGTCCCCAGGAAACTTCTTAGCCTCGTGCTGGGGAGTCTGAATTCATTTTTGTGTCCAAGTTACGACCTTATCTCTCTCCAATCCTGTGTTTATCACGTCTTTCCAGAGTTCCTGATGTTATGTTCCAGACTTGTGTGGCAGCCCGGTGCTGGCCCTGCTCCAGGAATGTGCTCCTTGCCTTTCCTTCTCTTCCTTTACATGTGATTGTGATTGTACCAAACTCTTCAGCATTTCAATGTGTTCTGTGCAGATTTTTGCCTCATTAAGCTCCAGCTTGGTAATCCTCAGTCCCAAATTCAAGGGGAGCAAAGAGGTCACCAACTCAAGGCGTCCACCTACTTGTCTTTGCACGCAAAGATAAATGTGGGCTTGTTAAAACGGAAGGCTATAGTTAGCAACACACACTCGGTCATGGCCGAGTGCCATGAGAAGAATTCGTTATTTTCAATAGCTTGCACTTAACAGAAAATAGCTGACCTCTCCTCCCTCCCAAGGAGCAGCAGTGTTGGTAGGGCTGGTCGGCACCTCACATCTTTGCTAATCCTCTTGCTGGCAAAACAGACCCAAACCATCGTGCTGTTGAACGTTACAGCTCCAGCACTCCGCTGGGTCCCGCAGGGCACTTTCTGCTCTGCCAAGCCAGTGCTGTGTGATAGCCTCCCTCCTCCCACCCAGCCTCTGCCTGAGCCATGTTCCTGCGATGCCGTGGCTGTGCCGTGCTGCAGCGTGCTGGGCCCTCAGCTCCTAGCAGCTCCCCCCAGGGGCTGCCCATGAGTGTGGGTCCAAGTCCCCTCCTAGTCCCCCTCTGTCTGTGCCCAGCTGAGCTCTGTCTCACCATGATGGTTTCGGGCACTCTGGCTATCCATCAGCCCCGCTTTTCCAGTTCCTTGTCCTGTATTTGCTGCTGTCTCCTGGGATGCCTCCTGCCAGTGCTGCTGGGCTCTTCTGCTGCCTTTCTTTTCCTTTTTGATGCTGTTCTTATGCATAACGCCCCTTTGTAGTTCACGGTGCCCTTGATTGCAGTAGTCACTGATTTGTTCCTTCTCCTGCACCCGTTGGTTGCCGTTGGGTTGTTTTGGAATTGCCAGGCTAGCTGGGTGCTTCCCACCCCCAAGCTGTGGCACAGGGGCTGCCAGCCCTTAAAGTCAATTAGGGGGAAGAAGGCAAGCCCAGCGAAACACTTACCTGTGTCGCTCCACGTTTATCCTTTGAGCTCCCGTGGTTGCACCAGCGCTCAGTTTGTTTCATCAGCGTGGGCGAGTGCTGCTCTCCATCCCCTCGCTCCTGGGCCCCCTCCTTGCCCACACTAACGTGGCTCTTGTTCCCTGCAGCTCGGACTGGGTGGAGATCATCGAGCCCCGCTCCCAGGAGCGGATGTACGTCAACCTGACCACCGGGGAGTGCGGCTGGGAGCCCCCCCCCAACCTGAAGGTGCGCCAGTCAGACCAGAAGCAGTGGTGGGAGCTCTTCGACCACAACAACAACCGCTTCTACTACTACAATGCCATCACGCGGCAGACGGTGTGGCACCGGCCCCAGGGCTGCGACATTGTGCCCCTGGCGCAGCTCCAGGCCATGAAGCACAGCTCCCAGCCCGACTGCCGGGGCCGGCAGCACTGGGGCAGCAGCGGCAGCGAGGGCAGAAGCACCCCCGTCCCCACGGCCCTGCTGCAGGAGATGGAGAGGGGCAAAGGGGACTGCGCCGCCGACAAGAGGCCAGACACAGGCAGGTAGGAGAGCTTTGGTTTGCATTCAGCAGGTCCCTGGGCAGGCGCTGATGTACAGCCTGTGCCCAGGAGGGTGCAGTGCTGGGGCAAAGTGCTGCCAGGCTGCGCTTACTGCCATGTGCCGTCATCCTGAATAAAGCCATCTCCTACCACTGCTGCATTAACACTTGAGCATCCACATTTTTGTGGGGTGCTGTAAAAACACAGATCAAAAGATGATCACAGCTCCAGAGCCCTTTATACTCAGCAGGACAAGAGGGGACAGGCATGGCTGCTTGCTGCTGTGATGGGAGCTCTGTGGGATGCAGTGGTTGGCACCCAGTCAGGTTTGCCAGGCTGAGCAAGCTGCTGGCTGGAGACACAGGTGGGCTGCTTGGCTCTTTCTTGTCCCTGTTAATACATGCTTGTAGCTGTGCACTACCCCTGCAGCCCCCTCCGCCCTGGCCAAGCTGCAGCACAGCTACTTGCTTACATCAACCCTGCAATGAAAGAACAATAACGGGATGCTATTTGGTTTGGCTGAGAGATTTTCTTGCACTCAAACCAGTCTGACAACAATCAAGATCTTTTCATATTGAAACTTTTCCAGCTTGAGCTGCACAAAAGCATCCCCTCCCTGGTCCATGCTGGGACGGCCCCTCGCCACCCTGCCTCCTCCGTGCTCTGTCCTGCCATCAAGAACATGGTGCAAGCAGTGGGGAAGGCTGTGCAGTGGGTGCTGCTGAGTCAGGCTCAGGAGAAGTGATTCACCCAAGGGCTGGAGCAGTGCTTGGGCGAGCCCAGCACTCCTGTCACCCCTTGTCCCTGCTTCTGTCCTGCAGCATTTGGACAGGGTGATGCATCAGGCCAGGCATCTTTCAGTATTTGCTTTTGGGATCGTCACATTGCTGTGTATGTGGTGCTGGAGAGGAGGGATGAGAAAGCCAAAATGGTGAAAAACCTGTAGGATGGCAATTCTGGAAAATGCCTGCTTTGGAGAGCTGTGAGCTGAAGTTCATCCCTTGGCCACTGCTCCATGCAAGGTGCCTGTGTGTTCGCTGAAGATCTGGTGATGCTCTGAAAGAGCCCAGAGCTTTAATGGTGCCCGTTACCCCTGAAGTGCCTCCTGCTGAAGGGCAGGCTCTGGGGAAGGTGTGCAGCTTGTTGGGGAGCTAACAGTCTGCTTGGTCTTGTGTTGCTTTTCCAGATCTCTGCACTGGTAAGCCAATGGCAGTGGCTTACACATGTTTTTGTGGAAGGAGATTGAGTGTTGTTTCCCTGCACAGCCATCACATGTAGTCATTGCCATTTGCAAGCAAGCATTAGCGTGTCTGGTTTTGGCATGGAGAACGCTTGCCCTACCCAAATCTGACAGACAAGGAGAGGTTCCTTGCCTTTTTCTCGCTCATAAGATGGTGAGTGAGGAGCTGAGCCCAAAACAAAGGCTCCCAAGTGGGATCTGATGCCCTCACTAAGGTGTCTGGACTAGTAGAGCTTGTCAGCTCTGCTGTCTGCATTTTTCTCCAAAGACAAACATGAGCATGTCCTTTCTTCCCTCGGCAGGAATACAGCTGTATAAACAGAAGGCAAATATGTTGAGTGCTCTCAGTAGCATTTGACATCTTTATAGGTACCTGCACCCGAGACCATTTCATTTATGTCTCTAATGGTAGCACGGACCATTTGTTTTTCTTCCCTTTATGTTTGTCATCCCGTGATAGATGGAGAAGCCGGAGGAGCCCAACGTGATACCCAAGAGGGGCCTCTTGCCATGGAGAGCTGGGGGAAGGGATTTAGTCCTTTTCTTTCAGTAATACTTTGTGGTTGAGGGTTTTTCTATTCTTTTAGCAGCCTGTTGTGTCCCGCCTTCCCCTTGTGCCTCCTACTAGCGCTGCTAAATCTGTGGGCTGCTCTCCACGACCTCAAGTGGAAACAGGGATGCTCCCACACCGGTGCATGCTGCTGGTGACTGGTGCCTCCTCCTACATGCTGGTCACGGCCTCTCCCTCACCGCCCTGCTGCTTTTCCTGCCCTCTCATCACACGAGCTTGGAGCAGGCTCTCTGGAGACCGGCCCAGTGCTGCGCGGGCCATGCTGGGAGGCTGACCTCCACATGGAAACGGCAGCTGCTTTCCCTTGCTGCTGTTGCTGTGGGAAAATGGCTCTCCGTGCCTGGAAAAGGGTGCTGCTGGAGAAATGGCTGCTCTGAGAAACTGAGGTTGTTGGGAGATCCCAGAGGGAGGTGGTGAACCTGGGAACCCCATCCCGGATGTGTGGTGTGTCTGCGCTCTGCTTTTATTATCCATCTCCACTATCCAAGCTCTGGAAGTGTTCCCTTGCACAACCTGAGACTGAACTGGATCTGAGAGCAGCCAGCAACATTCTGGAAGTGTCTGGTGAGCCCCTCACTGTGCACGGGGGTTTGCCAGAGCTCTTTGTGGTGCAGGGGAGAGGGCTGGGGCCGAGCACAGGGCGCAGGGCAGGAAGCAGGGACAGGCAGCACTCGGGCTTACCATGCCAGCAGGGGGAATGGGAGGAGAGTCGGAGAGGAGATGTAAGACAGAGATGAATGAGGCCCATGGAGATGGCTGTGAGGGTCCCTCAGCCTCTTTACACCTCTGCTGTACCTTGTTAGAGGCCTGTGGCTCTCAAGTCCCCAAGTAAGTGGTAAGTGGTGCCAATGCTGAGTTCTTCGTAATAGTACTTACAGCTGGGCCCATGCCAATGTCATGAAGTTCAGCAAGGCCAAGTGCAAGGTCCTGCACCTGGGTCGGGGCAATCTGAAGCACAAATACAGGTTGGGCAGAGAATGGCTTGAGAGCAGCCCTGAGGAGAAGGATCTGGGGGTGTCAGTTGATGAAAGATTCAACATGAGCCAGCGGTGTGCCCTTGCAGCCCAGAAGGCGAACTGTATTCTGGGCTGCATCAAGAGAAGTGTGACCAGCAGGTCAAGGGAGGTGATTCTGCCCCTCTGCTCTGCTCTCGTGAGACCCCACCTGCAGTACTGCGTCCAGTTCTGGAGCCCCCGACACAAGGACACAGAGCTGTGGGAGCAGGTCCAGAGGAGGGCCACAAAGACCATCAGAGGATAGAGCACCTCCTCTACAAGGACAGGCTGAGAGAGCTGAGGCTCTTCAGCCTGCAGAAGAGAAGGCTCTGGGGGGACCTTATAGTGGCCTTCCAGTAGCTGAAGGAGCCTAAAGGAAAGCTGGGGGGGGACTTTTAATAAGGGCACATAGCAACAGGACAAAGGGAGATGGTTTTAAACTGGAAGAGGGTAGATTTAGACTAGATATCAGGAAGAAATTCCTTACTGTGAGGGTGGAGAGACAGTGGAACAGGTTGCCCAGTGAGGCTGTGGATGTCCCCTCCCAGGAAACACTCAAGGCCAGGCTGGGTGGAAATGTGAACAATCTGGTCTGGTGGGAGGTGTCCCTGCCTATAGCAGAGGGGTTGAAACTAGATGATCTTAAGGGTTCCTTCCAACCCAAACCATTCTATGGTTCTACGATAAAAGAAACGCTGCCAGGATTGCTGATACGGGCTTGTTTCTGTGCACATTTATGGTGCTGGCCTTGGAGCAGGACCTGCGCGTAGGGCCTTGCACGTGTCTGCAGAGTTGGATCTGTGTGGGTAGGCTCCACAGGCTGTGCCAGTCTCCATCCCCACGTCCAGCATGGACACTGCGAGCAGCAGCAGCGGTGCTGCTGAGATACAACATCCCTGTTCATTTGACTTTCTGAAAGCACCAGGAAAAGGACTGCTGGAAAGGGCAGAGCTGAGGAGTGGGGCCTCTTCCGCAGGCTGCTGGGAGGGAAGAGCAAACAGTGGGAAGTCCATGAGCAAACTGGAGACTGGTAAGAGCTGCTGCAGTTGGGTGCGGGCTGGGAAAGCCAGCGCCAGGCTGTAGTGTTTATATTGGAGCTGCTTGAAAGCATTCCTCGAAGGAAGCGTCTCAGGGGACGCAGCTGAGTCTCATGCTGGTGGCTTAAGAGCAGGATGTGCTAGGATGTCTGCTCTGCTGGCTCCTCTTCCCATCAGGGCTTCTGCTGCTCAGCAGAACAGGGCTGAACCTTTCTCCATCCTGGGCAGTCAGGAAGTCCCAGTTCCCCTCTGCTTAATCTTCTTGCATCTGGGAGTGAGGTTGGGGCAACCAAGAGCTCATTCGTGGTGAGGGAAACAGCCTTTTTGGAAAAGCCTCGTCTGCTCTGCAGTGGTGCCTCTTACTGCTGCCAGAGAGGTTGAAGGTGACACATCGTGTCTGAGATCAAACTGGTAACCTCTCATATGACACACATTTAGGGATTTCACTTCTCCAGCACTTTCCCTTACAAAGCTCCTGGTCCGTGGGAGCATGGTGGCCATGGTCTGGCTGGAGCAGCATCGCTCCATGGTCCACATGGGATGTCCCAGTGGAGCTGAGCAGGGGACACCCCAGGAGTAAGCAAATGCCAGGGTGTCTGATCCTGACCTAACACCCAAGTCACAGCCAGAGCGAGCCAGGGGCAGCAGCAGCCCCTGTGTGGCCATGCTGTGTGGCTGTGACACAGAGGGCCCACTGAAGTCATCCTCATTTAACAGATGGAAGTGGGAGCATCAGGCTGGTGCTGGGCTCTGCCAACCCTAGAGGTTTCATAGCTTTCAGTATCCAAACAAATGGTTTAGATGGAGGTGCAGGTGGTTTTTCTCCAAGCTGTTCTATCCAGGTGTAGCTCCGAGGCCTCCACAGCCATCTCCTTTTGTTATGAAGGTGAAGAATAGCTTAGCATAGCTTATAGACAAAGAGAGTGCAGAATTTTGTGAAATCACTTTTATACTCAAATTCCTCCCTCAGGGGAGGGCTGGGTGAGGGGTGGGACAGCTGCTCCCCATCCCTGGGAAGGACTTGGGTCTGTGAGGGGCTGCACATGCCTGCTGCAGCCGGGTCTCAAGTGGGGAGCTCTTCCTCCCTGGCAGGTGGGTGGGTGTCAAAACACTCATTTAAAAGCATACCGAGTGTTGCTGCTCTGGTTCCTGGTCCGGGAGCTCTTCTAGGAACAGCTGTGTTTTCAGTGCGTGTAGGAAGGATGCTCAGGCAAGGAGCAGTGCGTGGTGGGCTGCATGGCCCCATGTGAACGCCACCCCCATCCTGAAGGATCAGGGCATCCCGATGAGCCTCATGGGGCTGGGGAGGAGGGCAGGGGTGTGGTGGAGGTGGGTCCGTGTGCGCGTGCAGAGGGCACCAAGGGCAAGTCGGCAGAGGGGAGTGGAGAGCAAGTGTTAAGGTTCATATAGGGAAAAATGGCTTTGAAGTGTTCTGGGGGCACCTCTTGTCACAGCTCGGGACAGGCAGTGCACCCTGGGGTCTTGTCCAGTGACACTGAGGGTGGATACATGGAGAGAGCATGGGAAACAGGGCCAGATTCAAAGGGACTTTTCCTGGGGAGGGTGGTGCCTTTTAAGACCTGAAATCCTGGGCTGGTTCCACAGCCTTTTCTCTCCCTTCTCAGAGCTCATGGGTGCAGACTGAGTGCAGCTGCTGCCCGGCGGCAGGTTGATGTCACACTGCAGGATGGCCCTGTGGGACTGGGAGGCTGCAAGGTGCCTGCTGGGTTGTGGCTGATGCCGAGCACTGTCGTGAGGCAGAGAGCATCTCTGACAGCAGAGGTTTGCAAAGCAGGGAGAGCCTAGTGGAGCCATGGGAACCAGATCTGTGGGCGACTGGACTGTTCTGGGAGGATCTACCAGATCTACCAGACATCCCATAAACCAGGGACGTCCATCCCATAGCACCTCCTGTAGACCTCATAGGTTTTGCTGTAAGATGAGCATGGATTTAGAAACTTAGATTAAAAAAATACTGTGCTTTGCAAGGATTGCTTTCGTAGTTGGACAGTCTGTAAATGGACACGTGGGGTTATTTGTAGAGCACCCCTCCTAGAATGCTGGGAGCACTGGGGCTGTTCAGCCTGGAGAAGAGAAGGCTCTGGGCAGACATTGTTGAGGCCTTTCAGTACCTAAAGGGGACAACAAGAAAACTGGACAGGAACTCCTTATCAGGGAGTGTAGTGAATAACAAGGGGGAATGGCTTTAAACTAAAAGAAGGGAGATTTAGGTTAGATGTTAGGAAGAAATACTTCACTGTATGGGCACGGACTGCCCTGAGAAGCTGTTGGGGCCCCATCCCTGGAGGTGCTCAAGGCCAGGCTGGATGGCACCCTGGGCAACCTAATACAGTGGGGAGGTGTCTCTGCCCATGGCATGTGGCTGGAACTGGATGTTCTGTAAGGTCCCTTCCAACCCAAACCATTCTGTGGTTCTGTAATTTTTCAGCTGACTGCCTGAGTGCTTTAGAAAAGCTTACTTCCCTTCAGCTGGTCACTCCGGCTGCTGTTCTAGTTAATGAGCCTTCAGAAGAGTAGGTTGCTTCCTGTCTTGGTGGTGCTGATACCAAACAGGTTGCAGTAGAAAGAACTTATTTCAACTCCTTGTTCTGCTTTTCATGACTCAGACTTTTCTCATGTGTGTAGCAACAATGTGTTTTTATTTCAGGAAGGGAGTTCTCCAGGAAAAAAAAATATATGTGAGAAGCCCATGTAACTGCTTGGGGAATCTCCAGGTGTTTTGACACTTACTATCTGGTATGTGGCAGAAGGAGAGGATACTTCAATGAATAATATTCTTAAATAATTCTCCGTTTGTGTCTTTCTTCCTTTAGGGAGACTCCTACCCACTGGCAGCCTCTACCGGGCACAAAAGCAGCCATGTTGGTCAAAGTGAACAGTTTAAAGCAGGTCTCAGGCTCTTCAAACAGTTCCCTTCATCTGCAGAGCACTCCAGAGACCAACAGCCAGAAATCTCTTCCAAAATCGGCCATATATGCTCAGCCTCAATCCGCGTCCCAGAGCCCTGGAGCCACAAAGCAAACACCTACTGGAGAAGCAAAGCAGTCTATGCAAATCAAAAAGACGGGGAACGGTGGATTTTGCCTCGTGTTGATGAATGGTCCAACTTCCCAGACTCCTCCAAGGAGCCAGACAGGAACCCCCCAGCCTGCCTCCCCCAAGTACGCCTCCCCTGCTCCTATATACGATGAGCCATCTTTAGAGTCTCCGATTTACGACGAGCCACCAGTAGATATGGACACTGAAAGTGTTGGTATGAGTGGGATGTCTCCACCAAGGTCACCAAGCAATAGCTTAAAGAAGCAGCTGCAACCAGCCAAACTACTACAGCACCCAGGTGTGCAGCAGCAGCAAGCTGCAAAGAAACATACAAGAAATGCTTCCTCCACTGAATACAGCCCAGCTGGCAGAGAATACATCAAACACATGGTCAACGTTGATCAGTCTTCCAAACTGTCCCACTCTGCCGCTGCAACAGCTGATGCCTCTACTAAACTGCCTGGTCAGCTGGTGTCAAAGGACAGCTTCAAGCAGTCTTGGAGGATCTTGGAAGCCAACGTCCTCAAGAGCATAGAAGCCCACCACAGTCGGCAGAACAGCCTGCAAACTCAAGAGTACCCATCTGCTATCAGCCATCAGGATTCCGGTTATTCAACTGGCCCTTCTCCAAGCTTGAGAAAAAGGAAAGGAAGGAGGCAAGGCGCAGGTCAAGGGAGACCCGGCTCTGTGGGCAGCAGCAGCGAGCTCACGGCTTTGAATGACAAGCTGATTGCTGAGATGCGTGCCGTGGTGGGCAGGTCAGCAGCTTGCCGGGGAAGCAAAGCCAGCCTTGATGCTCAAAGTCTGGAGAGTGGCATCCCCACAGAGAGCGGCAAAGTCAGATTCCAGTCTGACCACTTGAAGAAGTGCATCAACCGGAGCTCAAGGGATGACATCTCAGCCAGTAACAGGTCTCTGTACAGACAGGGCCTGGAGAGCAGGGGCAGCTTCGCCAATGACGTGGCTGCTCCGCAGGACACAGTGCGGCAGAAGAGGACTTTTGAGAAAATAGATTCTTTAGAAAAGAATGTGACCAGCCGGACCAGCTTGGCTTCATCAGGTGCCACGCAGCGCTCCTCCCAGGTACCTCCCCATCTGCACCAGGTTAATCCATGTGTACTGGAGTGTCGTGGTCTTGAGCCTGGGCTGCTCTGGGGGGTCAGTGCGTGGTGCTGCTCACTGAGCAGCGTGCCTGCAGGACAGCAAGCAGCTTATGGAGCAGCAGAGCTTCATAGGCTGGGAGGAGAGGAGGTGGTGGAGGGGTTGGTGTGCCTGTGCAGCAAGCTTTCGGCTCTTTTGTGGTTTGTATTGTGGCCAGGAAGCTCTGTTATGCTTTGTTCTGCCCAAACAGAAAGTGCCCTTTGTCTAAGAGCTTGAAGGTGAATCTCAGGACGAAAAAGCTCAGAAGGATGCGGATGGGTCCGGCCAGGGAGATAACGTGCAGCACCCTGTGGCAGCAATGCCAGTGGTGCAGTTATGTCCTGTGTTAAAAGGTGTTTGTTCAGTCGTCGTAGATCTGCTGCCTGCGTGTTTTAGTGGTGCTCATATCTTCTTCGGTAGCCTTTGCCCTCACATATCCTGTCTGAGCTGGGATGGCCAGAATTGGTGGGGAATGGGATGCAGGCGGCAGGATTTGCACAGTAGCGTGACAGCGTTTTGACTTTTTCACTCTCATCCTTTTGTAACAGTTCCTTACGTTCTGTTCTCCCTTCTGATCGCTCCTCAGCATTGAATTGAAGTGTTTAGGAAACTGCTGATGGTGTCCCCAGCATCTTTTTGTTGGAAGCAGCTATTTCAGAGCCCATCTGTGTGCCTGCACAACTGGTGCCAGTGCTCTCCACCACACAGCGCTTTGGCAGGATTTAGTTTGCCATCTTTTCTCCTGTTTGGATTCGGAGGAACCTCATGCCGCACAGTTAAATTTCGGATTTAATTTCCACTTAAGTCACCTTGTGCCCAGTGCAGCCTTGGTCCCTTCTCCCTTTGCTTTCTCCTCCGCTGCATCACCGCTGCTGTGCAGCCCAGGCCTGCAGCTCTCCCGCAGGATGCAGCAGACAGCCCTGCACAGCAGGCGGCTCCATTTGCACCTCTCTTCTGTCTTTTCTCCTATTTGTTAGTCCCTGGCCTTCCTTGAAGAAACTTAGAGAAGCTCCCTACCGATTTCGGGTTGCTCTGTTGAGCTGGGAAGTGTGACTTTTGCTGCAGGGACAGAGTGGAGCTGGGCGTGCTGTGTTCGTTATTTACTGTGCAGAGAAGGGAAATGCTGTGTGTGTGTCGGAAGTACGGTGTTTTGGGGCTGACTGAGGGCCTTTGCTATGTCAAAAGGTTTCGTGATTTCTGTTTCTTAGTTTTCCTTTCAAAACCGAAAACCACAAGATCATCTTGTTTCCTGCTCGCTGGAGATCTTCAGCACTTAGTTGCTGTAGGTGGGAAGTGGAGATCTAAGAAAACGCTCTGCTTCCTCTCACAGCTCCCTGGGTGTCTGAGTTCCAGTGTGTCCCAGGCAGCCGCTTCCATCCAGACTGAATTCGAGACCGGCAAAATGAGTGTATTTTTCTCACAAGTAGTTATTAACTGTAATTTTCTTGGGATCAGTGATACCAGAGCTCTAATTATATAGTTATCCTTAGAGATGGCTGGGGAAGAAGGCTGGGCAAGCGCTGCATGTGGGATTGCACACGGCGTCTGAGGGGAAAGAAGCCCTTTGTCTTGACCGTGTGCTCCGTGTTGTAAGTTTTCCTATCAGGGCTAGGAGTCAGCTAAGCTGCTTTTAACATGTCTTTTCTCCTTTGCAGCCTGGAGCAATAGAGTTGGACCCCAAGCAGGAGAGCAGCGGGCAGCCTGGCAGCTGTATGGGATACCATTTCTCTTACAACACGCTGCGGAAGCCCATCTCCCAGAGCAGCATGGCAGACTGGGCTTCTAAAAACCTGAACATGCACACTCAGGGCATCTTCCGCCGCAGGATCTCCATCTCCAACATGCTGTCGTGGAACGGCGGCTCTATCAAAAAGCCGATGCTCATCACAAGCAACCGCACCATCAAAAAAGAGGCGTGTGAGATGTTCAAACTGGTGCAGAGCTACATGGGAGATCGCCAGACTCGCATGGACCGCAATCACGTGGCATTGGTCACGGTCACCAAATGCTGGAGCATGCAAGGTTTACGGGATGAGCTCTACATACAGCTGATCCGGCAGACGACAGATAACACATGCTACCGAAGCCTGGCGTGGGGCTGGGAACTGATGGCCATCAGTTTGGCCTTTTTCTCCCCATCGCCCAAATTCCAGTCCTATCTGGAAGGTTACATCTATCGCCACCTTGACAGTGACGAAAACAGTAAGTGCCTCATGCGTACCAGCAGCACTCTGGTGGGTTCTGTGTAAAAAATAGGCAGTGAGCAGGTAGTCACCAGCCAGAGCTTTGTTCCCCAGCACCATGTGCTAGGGGAGTCCATCCTTCCTTGGCAGGAGGAAGCTGCCACTAACTCATCTCCCTTGAGGGTGTTTATTGGTTGATTTGTGACTATTTCAGTAGTGCTTGTTGTGACTTGTCCAGTTGCAAGCCAGAAACCAGAACACCTATTCCCACTTGGGGCTTCAAACGTAGGTTCATACCTCCCATGAATCCTCAGAGCAGGTGCAGAGATTCTGCCCCAGCATATCTGGGTCCTGGGAGCAACAGTGCTGCAGTGCTGGATGTGCAGCTTTCATTAGGGTTTTCTTGAGGATTCTCCCCAAAACCATTCCTTCCAGCTATGCTTGTTCCTGGAGCAAAATTCCTCCCTGCTAGCACCAGGATCCAGGCACCAGGGAGGAGTCATCTGAACTATTTAAGTGGGTATTACTTCTGCTGGTATTTGGGCTGTAACTCTATTTAGGTGTAAGTTGTCTGCCTGGAGCCCCTTCTCAGCTGTGTGGCTGTTCAGAGAAGCTGAGTGATGTCCTGGGCCCCTCAGAGGGCGTGTTTGCAGCTGGCTGTGGTACAGGAGCCTGAGCAGATCTCCCTGTCCTGGAGCTGGGCTGGCTGCTTTCATTCCTGTCTGTGGGCAGTGCTGGGCTTTGGGACTTTATCATGCCAGGGTATTAATGCAGAGCCTCCTTCCACCGCACTGAAGGAGTGGAGGACAGGGAGCAGCTGGTCTCCTCTGTTGCTCATGTAATGGTGCTTTGACTTTTCAGTTGCCCAGCGCATTAAGGAGCTTGTGGATCTGAAGAACAAGAAGAACTCAAAATCCAGGAAAAAGAGGAAACAAAACACCGAGGAAGAAGGTAAAGGAAGGCACAGCGAGCAGGGTGCAAGACAGAGGGCTGCACTGACTTCAGACGCGCTTGGTTGCTGAGCTCTGCTGAAAATCAGAACATTTCTTTGAGTGCATAGGCTTAGATTTAGGAAGTTTCACTGCAGGACCTTGTGTGGGGTCTGGCTGGAGCATGGGGCAGGAGTGAGCGGTGCGGGTGGGCAGTGGGTGGGTGTAGGTGCCCGTGGTGGCAGTGGGAACCCTTTCACCCACTGAAAAGGGATTTTAACTTGGCTGCAGACCTAGGGCTGTCATTCAGCCCGTCTGTACATGGCACAGACTTTTCTATGGCACATCCCAGTGTTAGAAGCCACACCAGCCAGCACTGTGAAAAGAACCTGTCTCAATCTTGCTATGGACTTCGAAAGCCACCACCCAACCTGAGGACCTTCATGGGGGACATTGATATCTGGCGAAGAGCTCTGCCTTGCCCAAGTACAGGTGTTCCCTTGCCCGTGCTTCCTGGACTGGGCAGTCCCTCTGGTCTTGCAGCCAGGGCCTGAATAGCATCTGTGCTGAATGGACAAGAGCTCACATATTACTCCAGACTCATGTTTAACTGCTGCCTGCAGGAGGACAGGTAACGCTTTATCTGGCCTAAAATCTTCCCAGACTGAGTCTGTTCAAGTTTTTATATTGTTTCTAGGAATCAGGAGCCAAGCCTGTGCATTCATGTCAGGCAGCAGTTTGTTTGGGGCAGCCTCAATGTCTTTCATTGGGGGAAGCTGGATGCAGCTTACTGCCTAGCTCCAGCATGCAGGTGCATCAGCGGGGACCTGGCAGCTGCACAGCTGCAGAGATTGCTCTCAGGTGGCACAAGCAGGTGTGGCAGGCAGCCCAGGTCGCTCCTTGTTCACAGCCCCTGTGTAGAGCTGCTGCCCCATGCTCTCCAACCGGCCTCTCTGTGCCATTCAGAGCAGAAACCTGAAGTCACCTCCATCATTTAGGGGATGTGGCTTTTTCCTCTCCTGTTCAGATCCCGCAGAGTTCAGCCCATTCTGAGCCTTTGAAAAGTCATCATGCTGCTGTTAGAGGGACTTTGGTATCTTTATAAGACAGCTCCCTTGCTTTGCACAGGGTGTGCTCCACCTGTGGGCTGAGCAGGCTCTGCTTTGTGATTCCCCATCTGTGCTGTGTGCAGGGCTTGGGCTTAGGAAGAAGGTAGAGGTGGTTTTTACTTAAATACGTAGATAAGAATTTGTACTCAAAAGGCACACCAGGGAATCTTTATTAAGTTTGCAGGAAGAAGCACTTGAAACCCAGAAATGCTTTTGTGGCCTTCGTTGGGGATCTGATGACAGGCCACATGCTATTCCCTTCACAGGACTCTGCACACTCCATTGCAAACAAAAGACCCACTCTGGGAGTGGAGTGGGGTTGTAGGATAGCTGACCTCCTGCCCACATGCACAGACTGCATGGTGCAGCACAGGAGGCACACAGGGCAGGGCTGGCCGGGCTCTCGAAGCGGCCGTTCCGCAACTGACAGTGGTGGGGAGGGTTTCTTCTGGAGTGATCTCAGGAGGCCAGAGGAGCTGCAGCTCAGTAAGTGCGAACCTGCTGGAGGTGCCAGGCTGTCCGTGCCGCTGGCTGTTCTTCGGGGTATTGATGTCTGCTCCACCAGCCCTGTCTGCCTTCCTCCTGAGGTGCGGGCGCTGTGTGGTTCCTGAGGCTGCAGGCTTGTTTTGGGAAGGCAATTAGTAACCACATGATACTTGGATGCATGGTAATTTGGCAACAATTTAACAGAGAAATCTATAAGGAAGTTGAATGTACTGTCTTCAAATAGAATTTGGTGATACGTGGCGAAGGTATGTACGTCTTGCAGTGAAAAGTGGAGTCAGAGCAGTGACTCCCCCCTCATACCCTTCAAGCTTGTAAGCAAACACGAGGGTGAGCAAACATTTAGCATCTGACAGGTGCCCAAAGAAATACTGTTAAGTTTCTCACGCTTACCTATGCAATCTTCATCTTCCAGCCTAATTCTCTGTGAGTAGATGAGGTACGAAGGTGGTGCAAGATCCTTTCACGGATCGGTAACCCACTGAAAGGCAGGAGAATGAGTAGAAATAAATGATCTGCTTTCACAAGGATGATTGTCTCCTGATCGCGCAGGAATGTTTGCTGCCCTTTGTTCCAAGCTGTACAGAGAGGCAGATGATGAGCTGCCAGCTCGGTGCTGGCACGGGGTCTGTAGGGCTGTGAAAACTAAAGGTGCAGAAGGATCTCGTGAGGGTGCAGTGCTGGGGCACAGAAGCACAACGGCTCCTGCCGTGCGAAAGTACGTGTCACAGGGCTGGGCTCTGAATCCGCGTTGTTTGCTGCATTTTTAAGGCCTTTTTGGCAGGAGATTGTGTTCCAGAAGGTATGTTCCCACATGTGCTTCGCCTGGGTTTTAACTTTTTATAAAAGGAGAGGTTCTTCAAGGAGCTCTCCGCATGTGTTTTTAGGCCAGCACATGGAAAAATATTTTCCTTTGCAAACTGTTTTTCACTGTGTGGGTTGTGAGGAGTCTTCTGTTCCTGAGCTCGCGGGGCTGCTGCGGTACCACAGGAAATCGCGGCTCAGCCTGGATTCCAGCGGCCCGCCGTGCGCTCACAGAAGTGGAATTACCCCGTGGCAGCCCTCCCCGAGCTGAGGCCACCTGTCCTGGCTGCGGCCGTTGGCTGGGATGGGGAGGGACGTGGCTGCGGGGCCTGGTGGGCGCAGATGAGTGTGGCTGGGAGCAGGGTGCCCACTGCAGGCAGCGCCAGCTGGGATCCGGGCCTTTCCCTGGGAGTTTCCGGGAAGGCAGAAAGTGAGCTTCACCTGGACACGCCTGTGGGATGCTGTTGTGTCTCCTTCGGCACAAAGGGATGTGTTGCTCCTCTGGGGAAGCTTGTCTTCTCCCTTCATAGAGAGCTTTTGAGGAACTCCAGGATCCTGACCAGCTTACCTAAGCTATGGAGCGCTTGAAAGGCTGCTCTGAAATAAGCAGCATCTGACCAGAATGTGGATTTTAAAAGCCACAAGTATTTTGAACTCTGTTGCAAGCTTTAAGCCTGGCAGGGAATCAAATAGGGCAGATCTATTCAGTGCTTTCAGCAAGCAATTTGGGTTTGACTCGGAAAAGAACAAAAGGCCAACAGTTTTGGAAAAACTCTCCCAGCAATCAGCCGCTCTGTCAGTGCAAACATTTCTCTTGGTGTCACAGGGGGATTAGCTCTGTGAATCCTGGCTCTGCTACCCTCGGAGCTGAGCCCTGCACTAGAGCAGCCCTTCTTGCAGAAGGCTGCGGCTCTCGCAGTGACACCGCTGGGCTCTGGTGCACCAGGTTTGCCTCACAGAGCACACCTCAGTCTTACATCTGAAGGCTGTGCTGGAGGAGGCTGCAGCCAGGAGAGCGGGGAAGCTTCCTGCAGGCCCTTGGGAAGCTGAGAGAGACCTCTCTGCTTTCCTGCACCTCCCCTTGCTTCCTTCATTCAGGCTCAGTGCTGATGCTGGCTCTTCAGCCCTGGCACGCTGCTGCCTCTCTCACTATCCCAGTGTTCGAATCATAAACAATTTGTTTCAAACACTTGGAATCTTTCCTGGCAAGAGGCTGGCTCTGCGTGCTCATTGGCTGAGCTTGAGCAGCATTCAGATTCCCAACCCTGTGCCTGTGAGCCCCACTGCTCTGGCCATGCAATGGGGAACAGGGACTCATGCTCACATGTGTGCCCATGCTGGGTGCTGAGTCAGGGGCCAGACTGTGTGTGTGTAGGGCTGTGATCGGCAGAGGCAGGGCTGTGGGGTGCAGAGCTGCAAGCCTTGAGTCACAGGTCAGATCCCTCGGAGCCCAAGCACTGACTTGCACCGACACCGCCTGCTGTGGGGCTCCGGGGCCAGGAGGGCTCGGCACTCTCCGCAGGAGGTTTCAGCAACCTCTGCCCTGCCTGCAGAACAGGCTGCGCGAAATGGGGGTGGATGTTTGTGCCAGTGCAAACTGCTGTGCTGGTGCTTTGAACAGAGCTGCAGTGTGGCAGCAGCATGGCGCTGCGGGCTGACGGCTCCTTTCTCCTTCCCTCCAGGTCTGCCCATCAGCACATACGCCAAATACTGCTACCGCAAACTCCAGAAAGTAGCTGTCACCGGAGGCAAGAAGGTGAGTTGCTGCCTCAGTGCCAGGGGCTCAGGCTGCCTTGCAGTGCTCTGCTTTCCAGGTCCCAGGGACATTGGCCCTGTGACACTCAAGATGCCACTGCTGATTCAGTGATGGAAACTGGAGATAGAGCGGAGGAGGCTTGCTCATTGCTCATCTCCCTGTGGATGTGTGGGAGAAGGCTGCTGCTGTGCTGGTGGCCTTGGGGACCTGGAGGACAGAGCTGATGGCTGCTGGTCTCTGGGCCGATAGGAGCTCTCTCTGCAAGGGATGCCCATCACTGGGGAATCTCCCCTTGCCCACCAAGAGCTTGCATGGGCCTGCTCTTGTAGCTGGTTTACTGTACAGTCATGCATTTCCAGCTCAAGATGTCATGCAATAGAGATGCGTGGTGCAGAGCAGGGCCTCTGTGCTGTGGAAATCCCCCTCCTCCCTTTCCTCTGCATAGAGCTGTGAACACTGGCATGCAGCCCCAGCCCGTCCGTCCTAGGTCTCCGAGCCAGATCTGGCTGTCTTTTATTTCTGCAAATCCCTCCAGGGTGTCCTTGCCATCTGGACTCCGTGTACAGCGAGCAGATAGCTGAAATACCTTGGGAGGGGTAACACTGCTGTCGTCCCCAAGGGGCAGAGCAGGAAATGCGCAGTCACGCGTTGTGCCCCAGTGGTTGCTGCACTCCAAGGGCTCAGCGGGAGTTCCCAGGAAGCATCGACAGCCACTTCCAGAGTGTCCTTCCATAGGAACAGCTTCTGGATGCTCTCTTGTGTGCGCTTCTCAGAGACCTTTAGTGCCTGCGAGGGTGATCCAAAGCCAGGCCCTGGGCTTGAACATACCTGGAATTCTCTCCCAGGGCTGTTTTTCAGCTGTCCTGCGGCCAGGCGTTCTCCTGAGCTGGGGCCGGTGTTCGTATGCCCTCTGCTGGCCTGGCTGCGGCCCAGGGATAGACTGGGCCCTGCACCTTCCTCCCAGCCAAGCTGGCTTTGCTCCCACATGCAAACCCCTATAAAAACACCTCAAACTCTCCAAAGCCCCCCCCCCCCCCGCCTGCAGGCAGCAGCTTTTTGCTCTTTTTGGGCTGAATCTGTTGACTCTGATTATAGCACATGCAGAGCCAGGGCTGCTGCAGGGGGCTCCCGGAGGACGGAGGTGGCACGCACGGGAGCAGCCCTCAGCCCGCAGCTGCGCTCAGCTCTCCTCTGTCCCCAGGGCCTCCGCAAGCCAACAGTGGAGGAGATAACGCACGCCAGAAATGCCATCGTGACGCCGTCGCTCTTTGGCAGCTCTCTGGAGGAAATCATGCTGCGGCAGCAGGACATGTACCCGGGCCACAAGCTGCCCTGGGTGCAGACGCAGCTGTCGCAGCAGGTCCTGGCTCTGGGAGGAGAACAGACAGAAGGGATTTTCAGGTGAGCTGGTGGGGTTGTGTGTTACTTTTGATTCACCCACGCATCCGTCCTGAAAGCTGAGAAATGACGACTGACCTCCATGGGGTTCCCCTTCGCTGAGAATAGCACACTGCCGCCGAACAGAAAGCAATGAACTTTCCCAGGCTCTGGGTGATCAAGTAGCACCAATCCATTTGCATGCATTGTCACCAGGGGGACCCTAGATGTGATTTGAACTTGTGACAGCACATGCCCAGGCACAGCACTGAACTTTTGTCGATTTAAACAGCAGTAGCTGCCAGTGCAGGGAAGGGACAAGCTCGAGGTGCAGGCGGAGCCACAGCTGCAGCTGTGGTGCGTGAGCTTCCCACGCCTCTTCTGGAGAAAGCCTGCCCCCCGTGAGCCCCATGTGCTCCTTTGGTGCTGGGTGTGTTCTCTAGGAAGGAAGGGGCTGCCTGGGAGGTGGAAGTCTGAACTGGCTGGGAAGGATAGCACCAGACAGGGACCAAAGCGCAGCATAGCTGCATAACCGTACTGCTGCGACTGCAGTGTCCCTTGCAGGAGGCAGGCTGTAAAGCAGGGGACTTTTCTAGAGAGTAGCTTGCATTGACCTTAATACAGTGCCCTACTTGTAGGTTTGCTGCTTTTCTCCTGCAATTAATTAACACTTGAGGAGAAGTTGCAGATAATTATCACATATGGGATCTCCCTGAGCAGGTCATGCTGAAAGGCAGACCAATGCCAATCAGAATTCTCTCCAGTGACTAAAAGCAATTATAAAAGGATGGCAGAAACTGTCAGATAAAAGCTGTTCATCAAATGCAGCACTTCAGCCTTGATGATGCCCAAGACTCAGAATGTTCTGCTGTGGTGAACATGTGAGGATTCCAGAGAGACAGAGTAGCTGTATGATGAACACGGGGATCTCAGTTTGGTTGTTTTCAGTTGCTGTTTGCTTGTTTTAAGACTTGCATTAGTTTTTCAGTTACTAAATGTAATTTAAGGTAACTCACAAAAGACTCAACTTTGCCTTGCAGTAGTGCAAGGTAAATATGCCTGATATCTTGGCATATTTAGCCAGAGATGTTTTTATCAGTCAGATAAAAGTATTTATTAGTCAGACTGTGCTGCTGGGTGGCCCAGGTACAGCTGATGTCTGAGCTAGTGGGAAGGAAACAGGCGGTTCTTCTACCCCCACTATAAAGCTGTGTCTAAAAGCATTCTTTCTGATGAGCCGCTTCTGTAGCTGCTGCTGGTGCACGCTCCCTTCTCCCCAGTGCCCCAGAAGCAGTTTTGGAGGCACAGTTTGCTGGCCAGCTGCCACACGAGGCACATTGCCAAGCACCGTTTGCCTTCTGAGGTATCCTTGCTGTGCCTCTGCTTGCAGGATACCTGGTGACATAGATGAAGTCAACGCATTGAAGTTGCAGGTGGATCAGTGGAGAATCCCAAGCGGCCTCAGTGATCCCAACATCCCAGGTAAGGGAATGCTGCATGTGTGTGTAGCCTCAGCCACAGTACAGAGCAGAAGGGAAGCTGTAAGAGCAGCCCAGGAAGCAGGCTGCTGTTTGGGGACGTGTGCACACCACTGTACTCTGCAAGCTGTCTTCACCAGCTAGCTTTTTATTCTATGCCTTTCTGCTGCTTTTCCAAATGCTGTCCACGGGAAAGCACTGGGGGTGGTGGAGGATCTGTCAGAGTGAGGCTGCGTGAGCCAGGCAGCGTGCAGGGCAGCTGGGAGCCGGCCAGCAGCAGTGCTCTTGCCTCCAGCATCTCTGAGTCACCCTCTAAGGTGAAGCAGCATGAGTGCAGAATCCTTTATCTGCCCTCTGATTCCCGAGGCATTGCATCTGCCTGCATAGTTTGTCTCTGAACGTGGTGGGAAGGCAACCAGGGCTGTTCTCATGCACCCTGCTTTCTGCCCAGCCTCTCTCCTTAAGCTATGGTATCGGGAGCTGGAGGAGCCCGTGATCCCCCAGGAGTTCTACAAAGAGTGTATCAGCAACTATGAGAACCCTGACGCTGCCGTGGCCGTGGTGCAGCTTTTGCCAGAGCTCAACAAACTGGTGCTGTGTTACCTCATACACTTCCTGCAGGTAGGCAGCCATCCACATCTCTGGCCGCCAGCCAGCGGCCTGGAGCACAGGGGGCACAGTTAGTGGGACAGTTAGTGGGACAACTGTGGTGTGCTATTAGCTGGCATTTAGGACCTCTCACCCATGTTTAAGGTGGGATTAATGGAGGGAGTTTTGCTGGGTGACAAACGGTGTTCCTGATCTAGTGGGGTATGGGACTTTTCTCAAACAGGGACAAGTTGGGATCTGCAGGATGTTCCGTGCCTGCAGAGGCTGCTGCCATCAGCCGTGTCAGAGCGTGGTGATC
Organism: Numida meleagris; assembly: GCF_002078875.1. NCBI lineage: Eukaryota > Metazoa > Chordata > Aves > Galliformes > Numididae > Numida > Numida meleagris. The sequence continues at coordinate 980,587 of NC_034427.1, read as the reverse complement.
TTTCCCTGTGGATGCATGGGGGTTGGGGATGCATGGCGTTGTCCTTCAGAGAGCCACATCCCTGCTGTCCTTACACCACTTCTTAGGCCACATGTTTGGAGTCTCTTGCCCTTTTCCACTGCTCCAGCTCAACTTTTCCTTACTACCTACAGATCTTTGCTCAGCCGTCAAATGTGGGCAGAACAAAGATGGATGTGAACAACCTGGCCATGGTGATGGCCCCCAACTGCCTGCGCTGTCAGTCTGACGACCCTCGCATTATCTTTGAGAACACACGCAAGGAAATGTCCTTTCTTCGCATGCTGATAGTGCACTTAGACACGAGCTTCATCAAAGGGCTGGTCTGAGGCCCTGGCCCTGGGGTCTGGGACGTTGCTCTGGGGAGTTGTTGGGTGCCTGAAGTCTTCTCCCCTCCACTTATATTTCTTCTGTTGTCCTTGCTGTTATCACACCCTGGGTTAGCCCCTAAACATCTCCCAACTTAAGACCTCGAAGACAAGGACTGGACAATCCTGGAAGGCTCGGGCTGTTCAACAGTAGGACCTGGAAGTCCTTGGACGTGCCAGCCCAGATGCAGTGGTTCTTGGCCTTCTTGCGTGTATCAGAGGGTTAATCGTGGCCTCCTTGGAGCTGCAGGACTGGCTGCTTATTGAAGGAGTTGTGACATCCATGACACACTGCACCCTGGGACAGTGAGACCCTCCATCTCCCTTCTGAGGGCAGAGTTGGCCTCAGGTAGGAGGACATCACTCCTGTGTTGTGACATGAGTGTTTCCCTCTGGTCCTGGTGGAAACACTGCCTCACTGGGGATAACTTCACTGCCATGGAGCCAGCCCAGTCCACCTCTGCAGACTTGTTTGGAAGCGTGAGGGTTGTTCTGGCACCCCACAATGCTGTTGGTAGAGGGATATGAAGGTGCAGGGGAATCGCTGAGGCAGAGGCATTCCTTGGGCTGCCAAGGTCAGTGGAAGCATATTGCAGCTCTGCGAGAGGAGATGCCTGAGCTGCTGCTGCTGCTGCTGGGTGGCCAGATGGACAGAGATCCTGGGAGCTCTGGCAGGCCAGCTCAGCGCAGCATACACCTCACCCTCTCCTTTAGGCAGCTTCAGAGCTGCACAGCAGCATGAGGTCAGCCTGTGGAACCAGCCCTGTGCTGAGCTAAACCAGCAGCACTCACACTGTGGGGCCTGGGGACAAGAGGAACATTCAGTAGCCTCCTTGGCATCCCCCAGTGTGGGCTATATCCTCTGGGAGGGTAACCCCTAACAGCTTCACAGCTCCTTTCTGCCAGCCCATGTTGCACATGCTGCACAGGCCAACACCAGTTTTCCTGAAGAGCAGCTGAGAATGCACCAGAGGTGCTCAGAGCACTCACAGCTCTGGCCCCTCCTTTTCCAAGCACCAGACTGCTCTGCCCCCCTCCATGTTCAGCCACGTCTAAAGAAGGGAGAGGAGACCACCATAAGTGAGAAGTGCCCCTGTGCTGAGATGCCGTTCCATGCAGAGCCAGCAGTACTGTGAAATGCTGATTCTGCCAGGAGTCAGCTGTGGCACCTGTGTTCTCCACACCAAACTCCTCCTGGAGTTACAAAGGACTTAAGAAGGGAAAGGGAGGGAAGGGAAGAGTGGAGGCAATATGAGCAGCTGCGGTGTGGTGGAGTCTGCATAGGGTCAGTGCAGGCAGGCAGCTCAGTGTCCTCTCTGCTGCTGTTGAACCCCTCCAGCTTTCTGTGTGCCAGCAAGAAGTGAGGCATAGCAAGGGCAGCATCTGTCAGAGGCAGCACATAGATTTTCCTGCGGCCTCCAGATACTGTTGCATGCTTCTTTGCAAGCAGCAGTTTCTAATTCTGTGACATTCTGGCATTCTTCTCTTTTTCCTTTGAAGTGTTTTCCCTGCTGGAGGCAGGTCTGCTGCAAAAGCTGTGTGCTGGTGTTGTTTGTGCAATGCTACATCTGCTGGTAGCATCCATGGTTGCATTTGCATTTCTGCAGCTCCTTTCTTTCATGCAGGGACCTGGGAGCCCCCTGGGTTGCAGAGCCGAGTGGGGAGCCCAGCAGGGAGGTTTCATGCTGATGTCTGAGTCTGAGCCAAGGGTTGGGGCAGAAGGTACCATGGGCAGAGAGTTCCCTGATCCTATCTGAACCTCTGTGAGTAGGGTTTCCAGGACACAGCTCTGCTCAGAGACCTCCATGGTGGCAGATCAGTTTGTGCCCACATTAGCTGAAGGTCATGGTCCCCCTTGTACCTGGTGCTTCTGTGATCCAGGAAACCTTGCTCTCTTGTCAGGACTGGGCCTGCAAATGCCTCAAGTGTGCGAGGATCTGCTTTACACACTCATCCCTCACAGTGCTTGCAAGCAGCTCAGCTCAGTTTGGCCTCAGAAATGCCGACTGCCTTGTGCTTCGGATGTGCAGCCACATTCCCAGAAATGCAGGCAGGCCATTACCAGCTCTGCTGCATTTTGCCAAAATTTCAGTCACTGAACAGGCTCAGGGTGCCGCATCCCGGCCCTGTGAGGGCTGGGCCAGCTGCGTGGTGCCTGCCCCTTCTCTGGGCTGCAGATACACGTGCCTGCAGCCAGCCGCCACCCCGGCCATCCATGCTATCCCTTGCACTTAGCTGTAGCAGGCAATCAGAGCATAGGCATTTGCTGCTATTACAAATAAATGCTTCTTGCCAGGGCTGTAAAATAGGCTAATAAATTACACTGGATATTACTTTCTTTGCTGACAGATTTGTAAATACGAATCAGTAAAGCAGCCTCTCCTCTGTTATAATAATAAATACAATCTCCATGGTTGTCCCTGGTCTTTTTTGTGAAAAAGCATGGTCGTGTCTGCCTGGAGCTGCAGTTTCAGCCTGGATGTCAGCATTCATGAATAGTGTTTGGGAATGAGCATGACGCCAGCGCTTGAAAACCAGGCTGCGGGCTATTTCTGTTGTTAAAGCTCAGGCAGCAACCATGGGGCACTTGGTTAAACTACGGAGAGATCAGGTGGAAGCAGATAAAGGAAAATAATGGGAGCAGTGATCTTTGGGAACCTTTCAGGGTCAAAAAGAGATTAGGCAAGTTCATGGGCAGTAGCTGCACACATGGATACTCAGAGGATAAGGCGGGGATGTACTGCTAATATCCCTAATCCAGCGGCTGTGGGTGCTGCAGGCGTTCTGCAGGAGGTGGCTGCACACGTGCTGGCCCTGCACAGCCTGTCCTGGTGCTGCGGATGCGGTTAGTAGAGCTGGCCAGCTGGGGCACTTTCACGTTCAGACTGGGGGAGTTTCTGGGTCTTCCGTCCGTCCCCACCCCAGGAAGGAGCTGGGAGCACGGTGCTGGTGCTCCGCACTCATGCTGGTCACACACTGTGGTGGGGCTGCAGCACAAGTGCCACTGTTGCCACTGTGACAAGCTACTGCTGTGGGTCTCACCAGTGCTGCTGGTGCTGTGGAGGTGATCGCCATTCCGGAGGCACCAGAAGGCACTGTGTCTTCAGCACACCAGCAGTCCAGGATCTGCGTTGGCCCAGTTATGGGCCCAGTCACACCAACCTCGCTGGCAGCAGACACAGGTGGGACCTGGAGCCTTCAGGACAGGCAGTGACAAGTGAGAGCAGAAGGAAGAGCAATAGTGTCTTAACCTCACACAGCCCATTCCTAGGTAGATGTCTGCAACCTGACGTCTAAGCGGCTTTGCTGTGAAATGAGCTCCTTGCCCAAATCAAACAGACCAAGTGCGTCAGCCAGGCTCGGAGTCTTGGGCTCCCCCTGCCGTTGCCTGTCCTGCCTTCTTGCTGCTCTGCGTACAGCACCGCGTGCTGGCTGGGCTCAGCGCGGCCCCGTGCTTGGCTCCCCCCAGCAGTGCAGGAGGAGCCGCTGCCGGACAGCAGAACGGACGCAGCTCGCCCGGCTGCGGTGCCCTGTGGAAAGGCAGACCTGGCACCCGCCGGGGAAGGGTAACGTGTCCCAGGGGATGCGCACGCTCGCAGTGCTGGGTGTTCTGGGTGGTGGTGGTGAATTTTTGCACGTTTTCAGCATAGCTTTTGCACAGAGCCTGGCGTGAGCTTTTTGTCACCTCTGCCATCATGTCCTGTGGATCCACACACAAAAATGGTGAAAGCAATTCTCTCAGCTACTGATTGCAACCAGCCCCCAGGGCTGCTGCCCGCTCTCTGCCCCAGTGCCTGGAGAGGCTGTGCAGCTGAGGGGTGGGTGTGGGACCACGCTGAGGGCCCAGCACAAGGCGCTGGGAGATGGGGCTCTGCTTTGGGGGCTGCCTGGTGTTGTGCAGGACATGGCAACCACCAGGGCACCCATCCTGCTCACTCACCACCCTGCTCGGTAGAAAGGCTTTTTGTAGCCTCTCGTCCCCCTGTAAGTATGAGGTGCCCAGGGGTTCCATCTTCCCCAGGAACCCTTGGCAGCGGGAGGTTAGGAGGAGCCTAACCCTCCTGCCAGGCTTTGCGCTCAGTCAGCCCCGTGGTGAGACAGAGACCAGAGGAACAGGCAGGCCTGCGTCAGGAGCCCTGCAGCAGAGGAGGGAGGCAGACGGGAGGGCCCCTGTCCTGACGCTGCCCCAGCGTGGGTTTGATGTGGGCACAGCAAAGCGGTGGCAGGTTCAGCAGAACTGGCTGGTGGAGCCGGCACCGAGCCAGGGCTCTGCAGAACAGCGCTGAGGCTGCGTGGGCACACCCAGGGATCGTCCGGAGGACAATCACCACGGGAGGGATGGATAAGGGTGATATGTTTGCTTGAGAGTTGCTGTTTTCAGAGCTCCTGTCGTCCTCTAACATTTGCCACCCACGCTTGATGATGGAGAGAACTGAGTGTGGGTGCAGGTGGCTGAGGAAACATTTCAGGCTTGAGAAGAGGCGGACCCCATATGGACCAGCTGGAGTTGGGTGCTTCCAGGTGTCCACGTGGGAAAACCTCAGGGACACACTGCAGCACTGAGTTATCGGCCAGTTTTCCCTTTAGAGCATAGGGCACCTGTCCAAGGCTGCCCAGCCCATGGAAGTCTGAACGTGCAGCTCCCAGGGGCTCGTCCTGCCCTGGCTTCCACCCAGGGCTTCCTCCTCACCATCAAAGACATTGCACTTTGTCTGAAGTGCTTGGTGGTTACTGGTATGCACAAGGGAGCTTGAGTATCCCTTCACCAGGGGATTGCCTTCATCACTGTCTGCCTGGAGGAGGAATATGGAGATGTGAGAACATGAGATTGAACATGAGGGCTTTCTGTGAAAACACGAGCAAAGAGAGCATGAAGATCGAGCACAAAGATCTGGTTGCTGGTGTTGAGAGCTCCACAGGGAAAGAGCTCAGGTGCTCCTCAGCAGATGGGAGTTTTAAACTGAGGTTCCTCAGTATCCCAGTGCCTGTTTCAGCTCCTGTTACTGAGGAGGGAGTGCCCCCCAGGCCATCAGCCCTCACGCACAGCCAGCAGCTGCCACGTGCTCTTTTGGCAGAGCTCAGGTGCAAGCTGGAGCCCAGTGTGGGGCTGGAACCAAACTGCTGCTCAGAAGGAGAAACCTGAGTGTCTGTGGGATCTCAGCTGCCAGGCTCGGGTGCTGGCGGGATTCAGAGCCCAAGTCCATGAAAGCATTTAGAAGACTGAGACCAAGGGTGTTCTCACAAGCTACCGCTTCCCCAAGGGAGGTCTAATGGTATATGTCAGCTTGTCTGCACTTGCAGCCCCATTTCCTCCATTCCACCTTAGAATCACAGAATCAGAATCACCAAGGTTGAGAAAGACCTCCAAGTTCATCCAGTCCAACTGTCCACCTACCACCAATATTGCCCCACTGACCAGTGTCCCTCAGCACAACATCTAAATGTTTCTTGAACAGTTCCAGGGACGGTGACTCCCCACCTCCCTGGGCAGCCCGTTCCAGCACCTGACCACTCTTTTGGAGAAGAAGAACCACTGTGCTGGGGCTGGTGCTTCATTCAGCCCACAGGCAGCAGTGGCGACCACACGGGCTGCAGGGGGGTGTGGAGAGAAGGGGGATGGAGGAGGAGTGGGCGCCAGTCTTCTGAGGAGTTATGTGACTGTCTCAGCACAAGGTGCTGCCTCCCCTGAAGTGACAGCCTTGGTGTCTGCGAGGTAAGATAGATGTTTTGCAACTGCAAACAGTACCCAGATCCCACTGTGCGGCTGTGTGCTGCCTCCAAACAGAAGAGCACAGGACAGCCGGACTCTCCTGTTCCAGAAGCCATAAAGCAGTCTCCAGTGAGGGACTCTGTTGCCTTCTGGCAGGTGACCCCAAAGCAGATGAGATGAAGGGGTACAGCCTCTCCTTGCTCCCAGGCGTGCTGCTGCCTCATCTCCACATCTCTCTCCCACTGCTCCACGGATGCGGCTGCCCCTGCCCTGCCCGAGGCTGCAGGCTGAGAGCAGACGTCCCCCCATGGAGCCAGCCCCCGGACTCCGGATGCTCTGCAAAGAAGGGGTGAAAAACTGGCCCGAGCTACGGAGCGCTGCCAAGCGGCAGAGGCCGGGCTGCGTGCGTGATCCCTCACTCCTACGCACTACCCGGGGACCAGCCCAGAGATCAGTCAGACCTGGGGACCTCAAGCAACGCCCAGACGCGTTGCGAAGCGCTGGGCGCAGAGCTCGTCCTCGGACTGCCCTTTAGAGGGCAGGGCACGCCCCCGAGCCGTGCCGGCCCTCACCGATCCCAGCCGGCCCTGCGCGTGGCGCGGCACAGCCTCAGCGCCCACCTCTGCCGGGCGGGCAGCGCGGCTGAGCGGCCCTGGCCCCGCGTGGGCAGCGCTGGAGGCGGCGGCTCCGCGCCCCTGCTGCCGGGCGCTGCCGCGGAGGTCAGGGGACGCGGCAGCGCCGGAGCGCGGAGCAGCTCCCCGGCAGCGTGCTCAAGGGCGGCTCGTTGATAGCGCAGCTGTGGAGATGGCTGTGAGGAGGAAGAGGTGGCAACGCCTCGTTGGGAAGTTCTTCCCTCGCCTCCAGGAATTTCCTCGTCGCTTGGGCTCTCCCAAGCCAGGTGAGTTCCCCCTGTGCCTGACTATGGTCTTTCTGACCTGGACCGTGGCTGCAGCACGCGTTGCTCCCTCCACCTCTCTAGGACGTGCTTGCCGGGCTGTGCTCGCTATGCTGGATCTGCTCTGTTCTCTTTGTACCGCCCAGCGCAGCCTGCATATCCCGCTGCATCCTGGCACCGTGTCCCCGCTGCTGCTCCTGCATTGCCCCGGAGGGTGTGCAGCACCCCTCGTGCTGAATGTGGACAGTGACTTGCAGTGGAGGATGGCATCGCTTCCCAGAGAGGACAGACAAACCCTTCCTGGCTTGCAAAGCCCCGTTTCCCACAGGTGTATCCATCCAGTGGTGGGGGAACACGGGATCCCAAGGGATCTGGCCGTGCAGAGCCCTTGGAGGCGGCTGGGTTCTGAGCCACAGCCGTGCTCCTGCCTGTCTGCAGCACGGGGGTGTGCTCTGCAGGCAGAACCCAAGGGCTCCAGGATGCTGCCCATGGATGGTGGCAGCGGCACTGGGCCTGAGCTCTTGCACCATCCGCAGGGAAGAACACATCAACAGCTGACACGCACGGCTCCCTGCGCTGCCGGGAGGTTGCTCTCAGAGAGGAGAGGAGAGAAAGGCAGAATGAGGGATTTCCTCCAACCCAGCGGCTGTGGGGTCCTGGAAGGCCATTTCTGGGGAAGGGATGGAGGCTCAGCTCTTCTGCAGGGGGTGAGAACTCTGTAACAAAACACAGCGCTGCCAGAACAAACCAGCCAACCCTCACGTGGAAACACCGTGCTCCATTTTTGGGAAAGTATAAAAGCAACAAAGAAATCCATTTCCCTCAAAACTTGGAAGAGATTTTGTTTAGCGCTGTTTTAATTGCTCCTGCGTTTTCCATCCTGCCGCCAGGACCTGCTGTGTAAAGCAGCGCGAGGTGCCGGGGCTGTGAGAGCCCCAGCCGGTCGCTGCACTTTGTGCCGCGTTTGTTTCCGGTTGTGGCGTTCTCAGCAGCTCGCGAGCCCCAGCCAAGAGCACTCTCACGCACGGTGCCTGTAACGCCGCCACTTGTGCAGATTATCGTTTCTGAAGCACCCCTGTGGGAGGCACCACGAGAGCTGCAGTATTTTAAGAACTTCAGCCTGCAAAGGTTTTTGCTGCTGGCTATCAGCCCAGGTTTGGCTTCGAGTTGCCGCAGGACTCTCGAGGTGCTTTGGACGCGGCTGTGCAGGGCGCGGTGCCCGCAGCACCACACGCACCACACGCACCGCCGCCCTCTCCTCAGGGCGCCCCCAGCGCCTCGCGCCACCTGCCCACGTGCCCCGCAGCGAGAGGGAGCGGCACGTGGCCCCGCCCCCTCCGTTGGCCCCGCCCCCGGCCCCGCCCCTCCCTGGCGGCGCCGCAGCGAGGCGGCCATTTTGTGGTGCTGCGCGGTCGGTGGCGCTGGGCTCGGCGCGGAGCGGGGCCCGGGGGCGGCGTAGCGCCGTTCTTAACCCTTTTTCCCGTACAGATCCCTCGGTAAGAGCGCGGCGGCGCCCGGGTGGACCGGGCCCGCGCCAACCGCCCGCCCGTCCTGCGTTACGGGCCTGCGGCGAGGTGAGGGGAGGGGAAGGAGGCTGGGCGGGCGCGGCTGCACGCGGCCCCGCGCACAAAGGGCCCTGGGTGCCACCGCGCCGTGGGGGCACCGAGCGG
>NC_034427.1:844433-971685 GCF_002078875.1 Numida meleagris | reverse complement strand
CGCCGCGGGGTGACAGTGCCGCGCTCGGCGCGCCCGGTTCCTGCGGGCGGTACCGCGGGGCGCATCCTCGTCCTCTTTGTCCCTTTAAAAGTCTGCGGAGGGATCGGTAAGGGCATCTCCCTGCGCTAATCCGAAAGCTGCTTCGTGTCGTACGCCCTCGACGCGTACAGTTGGAGGCACCGCGTTGTTTCCACGGCGGTAGCGTCAGGGCGGCCCGTGGGGTGTCCCGGCCGGGGCCGCATCGAGCAGAGCTGATAACCTGAGGCTCCTCTGTGTGGGTAACGAGCATTTCTGTCTGAGGGCTGCCTTTGTGCTGGACTTGTTCCGTTCTTTAGGAAGGTCCCGTTTCCAGAAATGCCCAGCGAGCAGACCTGCAGCAGAGAGCGGTCGTAGCATAATTATTTCTTTAACTTCTGTGTGACTTGAGGTAGTTCGGGAGCTGGAGGTGGTGCAGATCGGTATGACTGCTTGCCCCAAGGCGCCTCGTGGCGATCCTGGTGCGCGTCCTCACCCGTAACACCATTGGTGTGTCTGCATGGACAGATTTCACTGGAGCAGTCAGATTACAGTCTGTTCGTCTGTAATCCAGAGTAATTAATTAAGGTCAAGTTGGGAATGAGGCTAGCATAGTAATTGCTTATAACAGTACTGCCTTGATTGAAATGTAAGAAGCGTATAATTAATTCTTACCTTTAATTGGATAAGTTCTCCAAAGCTCTTTTTCTTGCTCCTGCAGTTCCTGGCTAATCTAAGCAATGATATTGACCTAAATTCTCCCCCTTGGTCAGAGAAGGAGGGTGCAATCCCTAATTTAACTATAGGGCATGCTAAATTCTCCGGAAGCTCAGTGACTGCAGTTCATCAGCCCTTGACAGGAGCAGATGTGGTGGCTGTAGGATGGCCATGCTGACATTTCTATGCTCGCCTCTGTTCATGTGGCCCCATCCTGCACTGATGCATGCTGGTTTGAATGAAGGGCACACATGGGTGAGCACTAGCCCTTGGTGTGTTCTTAGGGCTGCCTGATGGTGCAGGTATGATGGTTTTTTGGTGGTGGTGTTCTTAATTTTTAATTTTTTTAAAAGAAAAGTTGCAGATGCTTTGGACTTAATGGCCCATCATATTAAGAAGTCTCATGAAGTATTTGTAACGCATCCTCTTTTATTTATTCCTTACCGTCTTCAACTATCTGTCCCTTGCTTACAGGGTTACTCAACTTTTGGAGCCTCCTGTAGGAAGACACTTCTTTCAGGTAAGGAATTGACTTTCTGCTTTCAGTTTGACCATACTGTCTGCAGTCAGTAGCTCCATGGCCTGTGCTATTCAAAACACTGCTGGGTCTGGTGGCTTTGAAGGCTTTTTTGTTGTTGAAGTGCTAGGTTTAGGTGTATGTGCAGGTGCACAGCATGTCCCTGCTGACTGAGTGCAGATGTGTGTGGCAGAAAATAACACCTGTTAGAATGTAGTATTTATTGCTTCTTGAGATGCGCTAATTTGTTGACGTGCCGTAGTGTGGTTTTACTAGGCTTGAGAGCTTTGAGCCAGCCTTGTTTGAATATAGCCAGCTGCAGTCTGCTGTGTCTTCTCATGGAATCACAGAAGGGGCCTTAAAGGCCGTCCAGTCCCGGTCCCTGCCGTGGGCTGGTTGTTCCTCACCCGATCAGGCTGCCCGGGGCCACGGCCGTGGCCTGGAACACCTCCAGGGATGGGGCACCCACACTGCTCTGAGCATCTTTGTGGCCCGCCTCTGGACCCACTTGAACAGTTGCACATCCTTCTTGTGCTGGGCGTCCCGGGCCTGGACTCACTGCCACAGGTGGGGCCTTAAGGGCAGAGCAGAGGGGGACAATCCCCTCCCTTGCCAGGCTGCCCGCCGCTGTTGATGCAGCCCAGGATACTGCTGGCCTTCTGGGCTGCGCGCACACTACTGGCTGATGTCCAGCTTTTCATCCACCAGGACCCCAGGTCCTTCTCTGCAGGGCGGCTCTCAGTGAGTTCTTCTCCTGGTCTATTCATATATCTGGATTAACCTCAGCCCCGTACTTGGCCTTGAACCTCATCAGGTTCTCATGTTCCCACTTCTCAAGCTAGTAACTTTTCGTGAACTCCGTTTCAGGTGAGATTCTGAAATTGGTTAAGAAGATATTACCTGTGTCAGTCTGTATCTCTGGGTACCGTGAAACCATGTATTAAAGGGGACAGTGGGGAGGAGCTGCTGCCTAGTAGGTCAAGAGAACTGTTGTGGGGTTTGTTGTTGTGTTGTCGTTTTTTTTTTTTTTTATGGGTATGTGTGTGCATGATCTTAGCACCAAAGAGCTTTCCTGGTCTTGTTGCTGAGGTTAAAATACTAGTTTCAGAATAGGCTTATTCTACTACATACTCTCAGCACTTCTTTCCAAAGAAATGGAGAATGTCCTGTAGTTCTGCATCATGCTTTAGTCAAGACACTACTTTGAACATCTCTAGTGCTCCAGCTGTAGAACTGTGTGTTTTTGTCCTTGGGACACAAATGGCAGTACCATTGATAGGGTTTGAGTTAGGGTTTTTTGTTGAAATCTAAAAGGCTTCAGTCATGTAGCAGAGGTTACACGAAATACCAGACTTCAATTGCTTCTTCACTCCACTGAGTGTTGCTAATGGCTTTTGTGTGATGTGATCCCCTATACTTGCATAGATCCTCTGCTTAGGTTGCACCTCTGTCTTCTCGGTATTGCTGTCATCAGTCTTGCAAAAAGACACAGTGACTTTTTTTCCCCCAGCTGCCCTTAATTTCTGAGCTGAGAGAGAAGTCTGTGAGCAGCCTTGAAGTGCACCCCTTCCCTTTCTTTTTGTAATAAGCTTGGGGAGTTGCATCCTCCTTACAGTGTGGAGCATACACAGATACGTCCCCTTTATGTAAATGAAACTGTAACGTTTTAGCAAAGCTCGTGACTGTGTAGTGTGCAAGGTTTCACTTCTTTTGTCAGGAAAATATCCTGTTCTTTATCAACAAGGAGAGTAAGTTTGGCCTAGTTGGGGGAAAAAATTGAATAATGAAACTGGAAGTGCCTTGTCTAATTGTCAGAACACTGTATACTGACTGGTTTTAAACAGTGTAAAATCTAGAGGATTTCTAGTGGTCATTATTGCAGATAGTGTAGATTCTATGAAAAGCATTTTTGGTGGTTCTTTTTTTTCCAGATTTTCTTACGGATGTATTTTCAGGTTGACTTCTTCAAAGAATCACAACTCCAAGCCTGTTACTGCTCTGGTACTGTTACCAGATCTCTTTTTGTGCTGCCTTAGTGACTCCCTCCGCTTTCAGTTGTTCTCTTTGCTAGCCAAAATATGTGTTGGTGCTCACCATCTTGTGTTCAGCAGTCTGCTGTTAAATGTATAGGATGCTGCTGGAACATCCAGAGTGACGTCAAAGCCAGGGGTAGGGCATCAAATCAAAACTAAATGTTAGTCAATTTAACACCCGAGGTTTTTAATTTCTTCCTAAAGTGTGGACTTGCTTGAATTCCAAGGCCACTCTCTGGCAGTGCACCTTATCTAGGTAGCTCCAGCCTTACACTGCTGCAACACCACTCTCAACCACGTACATGAATGTGGCCTTGCTGTAAGTTTGTCCAAAGAGTTTTGTGTTGTTTCTTCTGTTGCTTTTGAGGGAGTATAGAGCGGGAATGAGAAACAGTCCACTTTATTTCCACGTTTTGATTTCATTCCTAATTGACGAAGGTGCCTTAAGCCCATAGACAGCCATTAGGCAGGGCAGAAATGTCTTTTTAGGGACAGTTATATGCAGTCCATTCAGCATCATGAAGTGGATTTATACAGCTTCAGGGGAGCTAAGAGAAGAAATTGTGTTGAGGCTGTGGGCACAATTAGAAATTTAGAAATTTAGCTTTGGGCTAAATTAGAAAGATTGAAGTGGCTGAAGCTTGTTTCTGCTGCTGTCTTCTGTCTGGAGAAGCCTTGCATGTACTGACATGGAGAGGATGTTTGGATGAAGAAAATTCCTGTAGAAACTCTTAGTTTGCTTTTCACAGGACCAGAATGCGCATCCCTGAGCCACAGGATGGCTGTAGGTCATCCAGCAGGGATGTTAATGGAAGAGGACTGCCTTTGGTTGTCTTGGCGTGGGTTTGATCACTTAGCTAGATGTTCATAGCACGCTTGTTGCAGTGTGGGTTGATGTGATGAACTTTGTTGTGATTTTGGGTAATTGTTTCAGCACTGTGTAGGTCTTTAAGTTGTTAAACATTTGGACTCTTGATTTCCTTGAATTCTTACTGCTTGGTAGATTTTGCACCTTAAGGTGTCCTTCACATCTCACTTAACTCTTCCTTAACTAAGTTCTAAAGTCAGAGATTTTAAGAATCTAAAGTTGCTAGTATCTTTCCAAAGACAGAATTGTTCTATATAGATCTTTTTTTCCCCTAATTTGTTAGGCTGGGTTGTTTTTTGTTTTTTTTTTTTTTTTGGTAGTGATCAGAATTATTTCTAAATTATATTTTAAAATATATATGTGTTAAAATATCTTTTAAACAGACGTCTGACATCTTGAAAAGCTATGCTTATAAAATCAGAGTACGTCCCTTACTTGAACTTGCTGAAGGCTTCTATTCTGAATTTTTAATTTTTTTTCAAATAATCTGTACTAAATGATCACTTGTTAAGAAAGTTTAACCCCCATAATTTTGCAGCAGAAATCCACCACTATGAGTAAGAGCTGTATTGCATCAGAAGGGATGACTCCAGTTCTATGAATCTCTGTCTGCTGTAATTGTTCTGCAAAAGAATTTTGATAAGCTTCCAGATCTGGAGTGCTCAGGCATTTTGAGCCCGTGACTCAGCTCTGGAAGTCTTGGTTTTGTTTATGTGCTGCTTCTCATGCTTGGATATTTCAGAATTGAAGCTTCCTCTTTTTTTAGTTTCGGTCCTCAGAGTTGAAGAATGTTTGGGCGATAAGAACATCGTTGGTGCTGTGATATTTCTGGGCTTCTCTCAGTAGTTCTCATCTCATGAGAAGAAAAGGTGTTAGATTTGGGACAGAGTAATTGAACCTCTTCGAGTGTTTCAGATACGCTTTAAAATGTTAGCTTCCAAATAGTGTCTAGATAGAGAAGTGGGAAGAGTAGTTAGGAATTTGTGTATCTTGGAAAAACAAAAGGGAGTGAGTGGGGGTGGGGAAAGATAAAGGGGAAAAGCCCCAAACCCAGCAGCAGGAGCTTGTTTTTGTTTAGCAATCTGTTGGAAGAGATGGTGAATGCAGAATGTAGCCATCTGTACTGGCTCTTTAGCCTGATGTTTCACCTCAGATGTTCTCAGTAACATCCACAATTAAATGGAATGTATCTTGTGATTTCATTTAAGCACAGTTTAGGCTGTATGGTAGATTTAACCTATTCACATGTATCATAGAATGGCTTGGATAGGGTTGGAAGGGACCTCAAGGATCATCAAGCTCTAACCCCCCTGCTGCAGGCAGGGTTGCCGACCTCCACATCTAATACTAGACCAGGCTGGCCAGGGCCCCATCCAACCTGGCCTTGAACACCTCCAGGGACAGAGCATCCACAACCTCTCTGGACAGCCTGTTCCAGCATCTCATAGTTCTCTTGGTAAAGAACTTCCCCCTGATGTCCAACCTAAAATCTTCCATCCTTCAACTTAAAACCATTTCCCCTTGTCCTGCCATAACGTACCCTTGTAAAGGGTTGACTCCCTTTCTGTCTGTAGGCTCCCTTTAGGTGCTGAAAGGCTGCAATGAGGGCACCGTGCAGCCTTCTCCGGGCTGAACAAGCCCAACTCCCTCAGCCTGTCTTCACAGGGGAGGTGCTCCAGCCTTCTGATCATCTTGGTGGCCCTTCTCTGGACCCTCTCTAAGAGCTCCCTGTCTTTTGGGGGCCCCAGACCTGGACGCAGTTCTCCAGATGGGGCCTCACGAGGGCCGAGTAGGTGGGGACAATCACCTCCCTGTCCCTGCTGGACACCCCTCTTCTAATGGAGCCCAGGATACCAATTGCATTCTGAGCTGCAAGAGCATGCTGCTGGCTCGTGTTCAGTTTTTCATCCATCAGGACCCCCGGGTCCTTCTCTGCAGGGCTACTCTCAAGGATTGCTCCTCCCAGTCTGTATATATGCCTGGGATTCCTCCAGCCCAAGTGCAAAACCTTGCACTTTGCTGTGTTGAACCTCATTAGATTCACCTGGACCCACCTTTTGAGTCTGTTGAAGTCCCTCTGGATGCCATCCCTTCCTTCCATTTTGTCAGCCACGCTGCTCAGCTTGGTGTCATCTGCAAACTTGCTGAGAGTGCACTCGATTCCATCACTGATGTCATTAATGAAGATGTTAGAGAGTACTGGTCCCAAGACTGAGCCTTGGGGGACACCGCTCGTTGCTGGCCTCCACCTGGACATAGAACCATTGATCACCACCCTTTGTCTGAGGCCTTTCAACCAACTCCTTATCCACCGGGTGGTCCACCGGTCAAATCCACATCTCTCCAATTTGGAGATAAGGATGTGGTGGGGGACCATGTCAAAGGCCTTGCACAGGTCCAGGTAAATGACATCGGTCGGGCATGTATTTAGATAGCGCCTTGAATTTTGAGTTAGTTGGACATATGAAGTTTGGTATGCTGTCTACTGGCTTAATTAACAGAGGTATTCTGAAATATGTGATGCACAGAATAGAAATAACAGGGAAGTTACTGGTGGCTTCTGTTTTGTGAAGGATAGATAAATGATGGGGAAATTTGATCAGGATATGCAAAGAGTCTTTAAGGACTTTGGGGTCCATCTATAATTTGGATCACAATGGCTAGCAATTCTCTGTATTGCAATATTTCTAGATTAAATTCATATTCTATATAACTTTACAGGAAGTATCCTTTTAAGCTCCAAGTTACTTTTTGTCTTGGAATTCATATGATTTTTTTTCTTCCCTGTAGTTGTACAACAGCACTTGGAATGTTCATGGCCACATAAGCAAGGAGTTTCTTCTTGGTGAGTATAAGCGTGGATCCTCAATTTTCTTAAATGTATCTATTTTTTCCTTCAGGTTTCTACAGCTTTGTTTTAAAATTCATTTTTCTTAATTCTTGCAAAGGCGCAGTGGATCACATTCCTGTAAATTAAATCCTTGTATTCTTAAAGCAGAAATTGCAGACTTCCAGTTGGATGAAAAAATGGCCGTTTGATGAAAGTAGTTGTTCTTGAATGTAACGTCTTTTAATTATGGAAAACTTGCTTTGTTTCATGTGATTTGAACCCTTTTCCAAAATCTTTTTGCTTGTTCAGTGTTTGAGTGTCTTTACCACTTGTATTACAAGAGACAAAAAAAAAAAAGGAAGAAAGAAACCAGAACAGTTAAATAAGAGATGATCAGATGGCTGAAAAGCATTCTTTTCAGTATTGTGTATTTATTTCTTTAATTGCACTTGGTAATGAAAATGAGATTTACTATACAAAAATATTTTGTTGAATTGCCCACGTTCCTAATTTCTGCTTCCACATTGGTCTCCCCACCTATTTAAACTGCCAGCACAGTTGTGTGGGTTGTTGATGATGAAGGTGAGAAATGACATTCCCGCTGTCCTCTAATCTCAGGGGGAATGTGGGGATCGTGACCCAGGAAGGGTGGTTTGTTTGCTGACACTCTTCACGACTGCCACTGAATGCTTTGAGTAAGTGGTGGTTCTGCCTGCAGGGGAGAGCAAGTACAGATGTCACCAGTGTCAGTTGCATTAGTCTGCCTGGGTAAACGAGGGGTCTGCAATAAAGCTCAGAGCTTTCTGCTTTGAGTGAGTGTTTCAGTGATAAGGAGTTACAATGTGTTATTCTTGTTGTGGAAGTTGCCAGTGTCAGTGCAGGGCCCAGTTTTGGTGCTGTTGCTCAGCCAGGGAGTTTGCTTCCCGTGTAGTGGCTGGTTTGCTCTGGCAAACTTTGAAAGCAAGAAGTCAGTGTTGATTACAATCTATTTGAGAATCCTATGCAGTGCACATAAGAGCTGGATGTAGTCTGGTGTCTTGTTTGAGGTATCTTCAGGATGGAAAATGGAGATGTTAACAGTATTCCTGGGAACTTTTTGCCTTGTCTAATAGCCTGCATGTTTAAGTCATGTTTTTTCCTGTATCCGCTCCTGTTGCAATTAGGAAAAAAAAAAAAAAAAAAGGAAAACTAACAAAAAACTTGATTGGAGGTCTGCAGCGTTGTTTGAAAGGCCAGTGATAAGGATATCCCTCGGTCTTGGGTTTTGTTGTAACCCTTATTCAAAAACTTACTCAAATTGCAATGAGATAGTGTGTGGACAGGCAGGACCAAAGGATTCCTGGAGTGAATAGCTAGTACAGGAACTCTCTGGGTTAATGTTTTAACTGATGGGTTTTGGTTTTTTTTTTTTTTAATGTAGGATAAAATACAGTGAGACATACTGCATGGCAGCAGTGGGGCTGTATGCAGAGCCTGGTAGGCATGGCACAAGCAGGCTTTGTAGACTGTAAGGTCTGTTGTAATCCGCCTCCCAAGACAGCGCCGAAATAATTTTCTGAAGTGCTGTTTAAATGTTTGTGAGACTTACATAGTCCTTGTAAGATGCTGTTAGGGTTGTATAATATAAGCAATGTCTGGAAGTACTGTCTTGCAGCCTGATACAGCCATTACGTGTTCTCATCTGCAGGTGTGTGGCCTCAGCACAGCATGGCTGTGGTCATCCACTTGCAAGGCCTTCTGATTGTGGTGGGGACCACGGACTTCTCTGCATTGACCATCCCTGATGGGGGCGAGCATATTGTAGGGGGTGAATTGGGTGAGGCTTTTGTTGTTTTCCCACTGGTGAAGATGCAATGCTTTGCATGATGTATGCATTTAGTATAAGAGGTCAAGAGTAATTGCTGAGCAGTAAAAACCTGCTGTGCAAAATGTGATTGGACTTGGTCCTTGTCAGTTCCACAATATGCACATAGATATGCTAGCAATCTGGTTATTCAAAATGAAGTGCTGGAGTGAATGACAGGCAGCTTTGTGGAATCTCCTGTTACCCTGTCTTAGCACAGAAACTGCTTATGCTGCTATACGGATAGGAAGCAAAATTCATGCTTACAGGAAGCAAAATGCACTTGGGTTTTCTGCCGCTTGCATAGGACCTACATTTCAGATCTTGGGGCTCCCTTTAGTAGCTCAGTGTTGAGTTACACCTGTGCTGCATCTCCAGTGGACACAGGACAGTCTCTTGCTTGTTACTTTCCCTCCCTAGTTTTGCAAGTGCCTTTTGTTAATGTGGTAACTGCCCTACCTGCCTTCTTCCTCTTCTGTAGCCCTAAGAAATGCCCAGCAATGCAGAATGCGTTACAGGAGCTGGACAGCAGCTTTGTATTGAGTATTTATGTATTTTATCTTGTGTTGATGCAATTTGCCAAAGTTAACATGCTCCTTCATCTAGCCAGAGAACTGCAGTGATTCATTGAGTTCCTAATTTTTTTGTGTGTGCTGGGCTCTGTTGGGAGCGTGGGAGGAGATCCCTGGGTTTGGTGCAGGTGTGTTAAAGAATGAAGGAGATGAGGCTGAATCATAGGAGTGAGTTTGCCCTTTGAACTGCTTAGGAACTACTGAAGTAATACTCCAGTTGGAAGTGGGACTAGCTTAAAGGCAAGGTTTTGTTTTGATGTGATTGTACGTAGGGAATGGTTTAATCACATTTTTGGGTGATCTGGAAAACGCTGTTTGTGCAGGTAGGTGAGGGTTTGGAAACTGCAGTGACTCTGCAGTTTCCAGAGAGAAGATAAGACGCTGTTACTCATGAGCTTGCTGTAGCTGCTTGCCTATGTCCTATATGACAATATAAAGAGATACTTCAGTTTACAGAGGAACTTTCTTCCCTCGAAACTTCCTGGTGGACCAGATCTGGGGCTAAGCACCGATGGAGCTTAAAAAATGAAGAAAGTAAGAATTGCTGCAGATGAGGATGTGCAGGCCCCGGTCGGTGGAGCAGGCTAGTTCTAAAAGATGAAAATCATAATCCCCAGAGGGATCAGTGTTAATGTAAGCATATTGTCCTCTGCCACATCCTGATAGGAATGTAAGTACCAGTTAGGAACGTACAAGTATTTGAACAGTTGAATAGTCTTTTAAATCTAAATTACCTCATGGTCACTCTTACAGGGAAGGAAAGGCTCTGCCTTTTAAACAACAGAAATGTGTACTTTTTGTGACACAGATTCAGAGATACTCTCTGTTGAAGCTAGTGACCTGTCTGCATTCTGGAGTATCAGTTCCTGAAATGCTGCTAATAGTTATTGCAGAGTAAGAAGCTTTGAGAATATGAAAAAGGAATACAAGCAGAGAGAAGCCTTACAGCTTTGGAGAATAATGTTCTGCCAAGTGTGTCTCTGCCTGAGGAAACTGTTCCTGGAATGAGCTTCGTGTGAAGAGGACAGCCTGCTTTGCAAGGAATGCATGCCAAGCTGAGAGAGCACTGGGCTGAGCTACCTTGGGTCGGGAGCTAGAAGAACACAAAGGAGCCCAAGCGGGAGGGGGAGTTTGGGGGAAGGGGTGATAAGGAGAGATCTAATTTTTTTTTTTTTCCTTAAAATCTGCTCTTGTTCAACTTCCTGATCAGCTGCCTTGCACCGGTGTTGGCTCAGCTGGTGCGGTGTAGTGTGTGCTCTGGCAAACACTGACATTCAGCTGACTCCAGCTGGAAGGAACAAGCAGTTCAGATTCTTACTAGAATCTGCAGCCCGAGTAAATATTATCAAATGGCTTCTGCTGTTTTTTTCATATTTCCCTTGCAATTCTCTTCTGTTATCATTTTCTTAATTTAACGTAAGCTGTAGTGCAGCCTTCCTTGCCAAAGCTGTGGTGGTTTTGTTCAAATACAGAAGCCCTGTTGTATGAGATGCTGGCTGCAGGTGAGCTGAAGTGCCCCTTGGGGTCACCCACTGCTGAAGGGGTCCTCTGCAGAGAGCTTCGTTGGTGTACTTCTTGGGACATGTTGGAGTACTTCGTCTTTGTGTATCCCTGTTTAGAAAAGGAATAGCAAGTTTAATAGGTCAGCAATCAACTTGCAGCCCCAAGTTCTGCTACATTAAAAGCATTAAGCAACGTGTGTACGCTCTGCATTTGGAGACATGAAATTTGATTGCTAATGATAGAAAGTGGTATTTCTATTGATGCGAGTCTGTGATGGAAGTATGGATGTTTGAGGTGTGGGTGGATAAGTTCTTTAAAAAAGAAAAAGCGGATTTTTAACTTTTTTTTTGTAGTAACTAAGTATTTCTTTGAACTGCATTGGTAGTGATGAGGTAACATAGTGTTCTTGAGTATTTCGCTAAGTGGTAGATTTTGAAAGATTGTTACTATGTATGTTTTTGCCCGCTTCCTGTTTACTGCATTCCTTGTTTTTGTCAAAACCAGGAAGGGGAGGGGGGGGAATAATATCCAGAATCTTCTGTGTCAGTCATGGATTGCAGAGTTCTTAATTGACCTGGAACTTGGACTGATGGAGAAGGGTTGAGCTTCAGTCTTTCGTGGTCCAGTAGCTACCCTTTTGAACTTTTTTTTTTTGAATGATTCTGTATACACTGTCAGTTGGGAATCTCTCCTTTAGAGGTAATGCCCTCATTACTTTCTGTGAACAAGAAATACTAAGGCCTTAACATCTAGGTTTTGGGGGTTATGGTGCATAAGCTTATTTTGTATGTGTCTTGATTAGTGATTGATATTTAATTGCATTTTTCAGGGGAATAAAATCAGCAGTGTTGATATTACAAAATGACAAAACATCCTCCGAATAGAAGAGGGATCAACTTTGAGGTGGGAGCCCAGTTGGAAGCCCGTGACAGATTAAAAAACTGGTATTTTTTCAAAAACATTCATATTATATTAACTCTAAGTCTTTAATATCTTAAACATTTTATATTGATACCGTATTTAGAGTCCTTGTCATTGGTTTGTAGGAAAGTAGTTAATTTCTAGAAGCTTATATACCAGTGCTTGAAATGCGCAATGCTTGCTGATGTGTTGTGCTGGCATTTCTAGAAGCGTACTCGTGCTATCTGTGTCTGGGAAACAGGACTACACACACCTAGCAGGGCTTTGTACTCACATTGTCAAGTCTGTGCTAGATCCAGATGATAGCTTAGGTGTTGTGAAGAGATGAAACCTATGAATTATGGGAAACCCAGGGTCATTCCTCAGTGCTTCCTTTCCCATCTCTGTTCATAGTTTGTATACTTTAAAGCCTGAAATTGTTCTAGCCCGCCCTCACTTGGGGGCCGTCAGCTAGCAGGGTACCAGGTGATGGGGAAACACCCCAATTAAGAAATCTGCTGTGCAGCTTGTCTTGCAGATTTGAGTTTTGAGGAAGAATGCTTTTTTTGTCAGCCACTGCAGGAAGGGGAGAAAGGGCCTGAAAGTCAACTTGGGCCAACTTTGAGCCAACTTCAAGCGTACTTACTCTATTCATTTTCGGAAATAGTGCTTCTAACTGACAATTGCTAGAGTCAAAGACTACTTAAGTACTAATTGGTTTTTGTTAGTGCCTTAAGATATCTTCTCTCTACAGAAATCAATAGTTAATTTTTATTTAAGAGTTTCTGGGTTTGGCTTAACTGAGTATCAGGCTCTGGAACATGCAGGCAGGATAAGCATGCAGAAGTGACTGCGGAAAAACTCTGGGCACCTCAGAAGGATTGAGTGCTGCCCTAGAGACATACAGAACTTGTTCCAGAATGTATCGGTCATGTGTAGAATATCCCTTTATTTTCCACGTACAAGTAGATTGGAATTGTTAAAAATGAGTAAGCGTAGCTCTTCATGGAAAGGACATGAAGCACGAGTGCTATATTGCACTTGGATTTTGTTGCCTTTCCTGTATGACAGAGATGTGTAAGTAGGGCATCAGTCCAAATCTGCATGATATATCTTTTGTATTCTGTTTATACAAGAAACAATGGTAACGTCTACAAAACAAAGACTTCTAAGCCTGTGCTCTGTGTAAGCTTAGCAGAGGTACAGTTTAGTATAGATTGGTTCATGACTACCCATCAGGCACGTTTGTGCCTCAGGATATGGAGTACGTAGCTCTTACATTGGGAAACTTGATGGACTGGGGTGGAATTCAACACCTACTACTTTCCATACATTCCTTAGCTTAAATTTAGTTTTAGACTTGTAATGTATCCAAAACTCAATCTCTCTTGATTTTTTTTTAAATGATCTGTTTTGTGCCTTGTGTTCTGCAACTCTTTGACCTCATAATGTCGTTATTAGTTCTTCAGTTTTGAGTAGTTTCTTCTGCTTGCTGAGCTTCTGAAACCTGGGTCAGAAAGTCCATGTTTCCCTGAGTGACGATCTCCCTATATTCAGGGATTGTGAACCAAAACCTGTAAGATCTGGGGGCTTATTTTCAATTAGCAATGTTAATAATGACAGACAAGGGACTCTTGTCTATCTCAGGAGGTGTGGATTTGTAGAGGAAGGCAAAGGCAGGCTGTTCTTCCGTACTTTTACCTGCCACTGAGTCAACAGAACTGCTCTGTGGTATGGCTACAAGGCTGTCCTTTTCTGTGGATGCAAAACTTTTCCATTTCCTCATGCTCGTTCTTCTCATTCTAGACCTTCAGAGGTCCTAGCTTTACTTGTGTACAGTTTTTATTTTTCTTTCCTAGAACTTAAACAGAAGTCACCTCTTTGGAGGAGTTGCCTTGACTTCTGTGCTCAGTACCAAACACGCCAATCAGTTGGTGGGCCAGCATTGCTTCTCGCGTTTCGGTAGAGCTTTGGAAAGAACTTCATCTCGGAGCTCCTTTTACCTGCTCTCATGGCAGTGGCTTGTGCCCTGGACTGCTGGTTCTGCTCCTTCATGGTGTCTGCATGTTTGAATGATGCCAACCTTCCAGCCCTACTGCATAGAAAATATTTGCACATGCCAGCAGAGGAGTCAGTGCAACAGCTGCTCCTTGCCAAAATGCAAAGTGAATGTTGCATCTTTTAGACAAAATGAGATCCCTTACCAAAAGTTGCTTTGCTGTATCTGTGATCATAATATATTGAGCGTGCTTTCCAATTCCTGATGGAGTTGTCTGCATAACCTCCTAGACTTGAGCTCTGGAAAGCACAGTAGGAACTTGAGGTGCTTGTTTTAGGTGTTTTTGTTTGGCTTAGTAAGACTTGTCTGACACATGAAACATGTCATGAAAGGCCTCTGACAATGTGTGCTGACCTGAGGGCATGGAAAGGGAAGAGCTGTGTCCATCCAACAGTGCCTCTGCATAAACATCTCTTGATATACACAGTGCTGGAGTTCTGAGGATGGGGTAAGGGACTGCCCTGGTGGTGTAGTCCTGAGTCTAGAGGCCCCAGAAAGGCTAGCTCTGATGACTCTCCTGCACATACTTCCCTGCTGCTTTGAATTCTTGACACTTTTTTTTTTGCAGTCGTGAAGTGCAATTTTCTACTCTTGACACTTCATCGAATTGTTTGAAGTCTTCACTTCTGGCTAGTTGCAGATAATGCTTCTTAATGGAAAGAGGATGAGTATGCCACTTACCTCCAGTAGGCAGATGGTGACATCTCTTGTTTCTGTACTTTAATGATACTTCTTTCAAGTTCATCCATCTATAGTGCAAGTAGAATAGATAGAATCAAGTTTCTTCCTAGTCAAGGTTCTTGAGTATTGATATCAAGGTTAATCTTGCAATGAGCATTGTGTGATGGCTGTGTAATGGCAGAGATTGTCTCTGTCATGCGTGTAGTTGCTCACACGATCGGAGCTTTGTTCCAGTACTGAAAACATGAAAATTCATAGCTATTATCCTTTATAGTACTGCTCCTCCTGAAGGTTTCCATTCCCCTCAGAATTGCCTTTCTAGCTCCAAAAGAAAAGGTGTGGTATACAGGAAAAGGGAGATGGACTAGTCCCTGAGAGAGGGGAACTCCTTCAGTCATCGTTGTCAGTTGGAATTTCTAGATACTCACTTCTTTGCAGAAATGGGGGAGAGGGTTGCATGTTTCTCTACAAGAAACCTACCTTCACGTTGTTTGCTGTGCTCTGACAGCAGTAGTCTGATGTTGCCAGTTGCTGTTAATCCAGACTTGAGAATTGTGCTGTTGAAGTTTTCAACTGTTGCTTGGGTTCTTATGGAAATTAGTTGCCTCTGTTTGTGTCTCTCAGAGGTTTCTCTTTTTATTTAGCTAACTCATTAGGTGTAAGGCCTTGGAAGATACAGACTCCCCATTCCTTTTGGATTGAGCTGGGAGGCTGTTTGTTTTGGTCTCCTGATAAATCACAAGTTCTCTGATTTCACCTGGCTCTTCAGCATGTAAGATAAACATTCAGATCAACCTCAGCTGAAGATCTCTTACTCCATGTGAATTATTTGTCCTGAAAGACCATGGAGCCAGCTTAATTCTTCCTTCATGGTCTGATGGAGGACGGACCATACCTGGCCTGGCAGGCTGTATTCTTTTTGTGTCAGCTTCTCGCTTTTCACTGTGCAAAACCTTCCACAGTGTGTTTTCTTGATAAACAAGCTTGAATTCCTTAGATTACCTCTATCCCATGATACATGTGCTTGCATGGATATCCTGTGTTACTCACCTTCTGTGAGGGCTTGTGTATCCTGATGTGGCATGCTTGCTCAAGACTCTGAAGGTCAGGGGATGAATACTGGAGGAAGGAAGCCTGCCCTGTCAACTTGTGCTCAGAGCCTGCTGAGAACCTGGAAACCTTTTGTCTTAACTTTCAAGTTGCCAAGCACAAGGCAGCACTGTGCTGCTTTGTATCCGAGAGGAAGGTAACACCGGGGAGGCATTGAAGTTTCTGGCTGGATGTAAAATAGCTTCTGACAGGTTTACTGTTCCAGTCAAGCACTGAGCATCTGTTTGCTGACAGGGATTGCTTCAGTAAGGGAAGGCTTGTTCATGCTGCAGTGTGTTAGCCAGGAGCTGCCTGAGAACTGCGGCTCACTCACCTCTTGATCAGGCTGAAATAGGGTCTTGCTGTCAGGTATGTTTTTTGCTGCTCTTGTTGATGGATCAGCACATCTCCCACCATCACAGAGCCTTCAGAGGGTGAGATAGGCTAGGTGTGGTTGATACTGGTGCATGCTTCTGGGGTGATGATTCTTGTGGTGAAGTCTCCTGTTCCTCCTTTCCCTCTATGAAGAAGGGAGCAGTCTTGGATGGTAGTTTGACTCTTGCCACTTGGGTATGTCTCTTCTCAGCAGGAGAAAATTAGTGGATTGAGTGTATTTCCCAGGGATGGGCGTCTGTGTGGAATATATTGTTAGCTTTGTGCTGAGTCAATTCTCAGTCATGTTTATTAGTGTCCCCCTTGATCTTTGAGAATCTGGACAAGCCCCAGCCCTGCTGCAGTCCCAATGGCAAGAACTTCCTTCTGCAGGCCTCTCATTGAGAGGACCTGGGAATTCCTGCCCATTTCTGCTGTTCTGCACAGGGAACTGTATATTGATTGCTGTCATTGCTTGTACTGAGTACTGTGCAGTTCCTGAGATGCTGAAGAGTAAACTGCCTCTGACAGAACCCAGTTATATGCGGAAAGACTTCAGATCTTTCCTCCTTGTGAACCTGTGCAGAGCAGTTTGGGGCTTACCTCAGTACAACAGATGGTGACCATAACACACACACGTCACACACACACACACACACACGTCACACACACACACACACACGTCACACACACACACACCGCATCCTAGGAAGGAAGAGTTAAGATATCCCTGCCATAAGTATATCCCATCTGTCTTTCTCTCTCCTCCACAGCCTGTGCTACACGTGTTCTGATAATATACTGGGATGAACTAATGGCATAGCTTGAGGTATGTGGCATTGAGTATTAGGCAGGGCCTCGGTCTTTGGGTGCAGTGTAAGTCTCTGGCATGGAGTATCTGTAGCTCTTTTTTAACAAGTTGTGAATGGATGTGACCCATATATTCTGAAGCATTTCAGTTATATGTAACTTTTCTTTTATGTAAGATTGTATAGAATGATTTTTTGCATTTCTTTAAAGACTAAATTCTTTCTTTTTAAAGCTTTATTTCTAGCATTGGGCTTAATCTTTTTTTTTTTTCTTCTCTGCCCCTACCCATTGTTCTGCCTTCTTAAGTGTGATTTGTCAAGTAAAGAATACTTGTGGATTTGAATTTTTCCTTCAGGTCTTTGTTCTGCAATTCAGCAGGGTCTTGTTTTAATTCCAGGTTAACTGAAAACATTTACAAGTGAGTGTTTTCTCCTGGTGCTATTATGGCAGAGGGGGAAATACCAGTACTTGAGATGTTATCTTCAGTTGAAATAGTGAAATACGCTGTGATTCTGAAATACGTACTTAAGTTACAAATTACCAATGCAATTAAAGAATTAAGGTCTTCCTGGTTAGAAACAAATGAATCTGACCTTTCTCTGATTCCTGTACTTTTAATATACCAAGCGCTTTGTATTTGAAAGTCCTAGGATTATGAAGATGGATTTTAAGTTTAAGAATCTAAAATTAAAATTGAGTTTAGCGTCTCTGCTAGAATTCTACTGTGAAACTGAAAAAGTGATCTATGAGATATGTTGATGGGCATCTCTGAGAGAAGTGATTGTGTTGACTTCCAAGTGTTGCTCTTGATAAGAGAGACTTGAAGCTATCAGTTCTGCATACATGTAAAATGGCTAGGAATGGGGAAGGTTTCTTTGTTTTACTGATCTCTAGCTGTGCTTTTTCTAGCCCAGGCTGAAAATCTTCATTTGTTTCCTCTTTCTGCAACTGGTGTTCGTCTTTTTTCAGTGCTGGGATTCACTCTGTACTGAGCTCCAAGTCATCTGTAGCATCTTTATTGCTTATACAAGTAATGTGTACTAAGACTGTAGGAACTAAAGCTTTTTAGATAAGGTGACATGGATCCCCATCACACCAGATCAGCTATTTTGCTTTTAATGGTGCAGGCCATCTGCGTATAATGCATTGTATTGCAGTTAGACTAAACATCTTCTTAACTGAAGTATTCTAATTTACCTCTTCTCCAGGTATCCAGCTCACATTGAGGAAATTGATTATGAGGAAGGAAAAGTACTTATCCATTTCAAACGGTGGAACCATAGATATGATGAATGGTTTTGTTGGGACAGTCCTTATTTACGTCCTTTAGAGAAAATACAGTTAAGAAAAGAAGGATTACATGAGGAAGAAGGGTGTGCAGTAAGTAGAAAATCAAGGACGTTTGAGCACATTAAACTGTTTAATGTGCAGTTGACCTTTATAACCATGAAAACACTTCACTGTTGCTTCATTGCCTGCTGTGTAAGTTTTATGCGTTATTTTTAAATACCGGAAAGCTATGCATTCTAATGTTTTAATGAAGTAGTATATTTCTGTATTTCTCAGATAAAAATGCTCTTAAATATTGTCTTGTAGGGTTTTCATATAAATGATCAGGTGTTGGCATGCTGGTCTGACTGTCGCTTCTATCCAGCCAAAGTTACTTCTGTTAACAAGGATGGTAAGGAGTCACTACTTTTTTTGGTGTTTGTTAGTAATGTATTTGTAATTGTGTTTGAGCCTTTTCGCATAGTTGGAGAGCGTACAACAGACAGAAAGCAACTGTGAGAAATTTTTATGAATTACATGTCTTAATCTGCCATCAACTGTTTTAGCTTAGCCTTTCATCCTTTCTATGAGGTAAGAATCTTCTGGGACATCCAGTCAGTAATTGCTTTAAGTATGTACTCAAGGGAATTTGTTTCTTAAATTATCAAGGGATGTGTGTAGTTGCAGTAAACCTAGTGTTAAAGCTGCAAAAATGCTTTACAAATAGAGAATCTTGAAAGCACAGCCATGCTTCTTTTTGAGTGTCAGTGAGTAAGGACTTGTTCTTGTCCTGTGCTTAGATTACACTGACTATATGTTGTAAGATCGAGGAGAAAACATGACCTTTAATAATCCTGTGGACTATTCTGCTCAGTGTTTTGGAGATTTGTGACAAAAGTATATCTAAGGACAAAGTCTTAAGCTTAGACGTAGATTTTTTTGTGCTTACTATAATTTTAATTTCATTATTTTTCCTTTACGTGTCCTGTGAAATGACCTCTAAACTTCAGAACAAGAGTGGTGAAGCAGCTTTTATTTAGAGCTAAGTATGCAGCTTTGTTATTGGAGCTGTTAGTAGGTACTCTGTTAAATCCCTTTTGATCTTTAAACTTTTATACTTTGTTTTCAAACTTCAGGTACATATACTGTGAAATTTTATGATGGTGTAGTTCAGACTGTCAAAAACATTCATGTCAAAGCTTTTTCCAAAGATCAGGTAAGTAGTATGTTCGCGCTACTTGTATATTCTAAAATCGGTGGTTAGGTTTGCGGAATTATAAAATATGAGTAAAAAAGAGTAAAACTTCTCTAATGCTAAAATACAGTACATTTGAGATGAAATCCATCAAAATGAAAAGGTTGTGCAAATCTTAATGGCTTATTTTACAAAGTTTTCAGGCTCGTATTCTTATGAATATGCTTCTTGAACTAAAGAAGTTATAGACTTAGATTTTTTTTTTTTACGTTATTTAATATAAGTATCAGTGGAAGATTCAGAATTTACATACCAAAGCTAGTGGTGGGATACTGAAAAACAGTTTGTTTGTGTCAGCTGTTAAAGATGTTTTTTGTGATACGTGTATACTTAACAGGGGTTGAGAGCTATGAAGTGAACGGAGGTTTTGTTTTTCCCAGAGTAACTGCTTGATCGTCCCAGGACCTTTAGGGAAGTTGTCTAGTAGTCTTTGGCTTCATCACTTTTAGAACATAAACTTTATTAACACCTGCATTCTGTTCTCCTATGATTTGTCTCTTCTACCACCCTTTGCCTTCTCTGTTCTGCATGTTCAAAATTCAGCTTATGATGGAAAGCATTAGTGAGATGTCAACATCTTGTCCTGCTCATGGTGAGAAGAAAGAAGAACTGTTTCCTATTCAGTTTTCATGTGGAAAGGATGACAAATTCTATTCTTGTGTGTCTTGGTTAAAACTTTTAAGTACCTGCTTCGGAATAATTTTCATTAAAGGAGTAGTTTTACGTTTGTGATCTTGCCACGTGTTTCTGTGGTGTCACTGTAGCCTGTGTTTTCAGCCATGCGTTTTGCTTTTAGGTTTATTTTTTAGTTTGAAAAAGTACATTGGATCCCTCACCAGCTTGAGTCTTAAAATTCAGGTTCAAAAGACGAATTACTAATGAGAAATCTAATCTCTCACTGTTGTGAAGAGGTGTGCTGTTCCTTGGAGGTCTGTAGGTTTGTCTGCCAGGCTGGGAGGGAAAACTGTTTCAGGCTTGCCACAAAGTGCTCTTAATTGCTTTCGAAGGCTAATAATTGTGCTTGGTTTAGGTTGACTCATACTCACAAGGGATCTACCAGAAGAACTTTCATTGCCATGAGAAATGTTTCTGCTGTATTTAATCTTAAACACATAAAGATGAACAACACTGAAAATATTATATTCTTCATAAGAAAAGCAAATTATTCTGTCTTTTCCTTCCTTTGGAGAGCTTATCAGGTTTCCATATGGCTTTAGATGGAGAAAATACATTCCTTTCAAAACCTATTTAACCATTGGCTGGGAGGCTTTCTCTTAGCCTGGGAGATCATAGAATCATAGAGAGGCCTGGGTTGAAAAGGACCTCGAAGATCATCCAGTTTCAACCCCGCTGCTGTGTGCGGGGTTGTTAACCACTAGACCAGGCTGCCCAGAGCCACGTCCAGCCTGGCCTTGAATGCCTCCAGGGACAGGGCATCCACAACCTCCTTGGGCAACCTGTTCCAGTGCGTCACCACCCTCTGAGTGAAAAACTTCCTCCTAATATCTAACCTAAATCTTCCCTGACTTAGTTTAAAGCCATTCCCCCTTGTCCTATCACTACCCACCCATGTGAACAGTCTTTCCCCCCCTCCTGTTTATACGCTCCCTTCAAGTATTGGAAGGCCACAATGAGGTCTCTCCAGAGCCTTCTCTTCTCCAAGCTAAACAAGCCCAGTTCCCTCAACCTTTCCTCATAGGAGAGGTGCTCCAGCCTCTGATCATCTTGGTGGCCCTCCTTTGGATCCACTCCAAGAGCTCTGCATCTTTCTTGTACTGGGGGGCCCGAGGCCTGGACGCAGTACTCCAGATGGGGCCCCACAAGAGCCAAGCAGAGGTGGACAATCCCCTCCCTCTCCCTGCTGGCCACTCCTTTTTTTTAATGCAGCCCAGGATGTAGTCTACAGCATTTTGTTCTATCCTTTAGCATAACAAATCATAAAAATCACTTACGATTGTGTAAAGATCTAACTGGTAAAGTCTACTTAAAGACTCGGGCCTTGAAGAGCTCATGGATGTAAGTTCACAGGGTGGATTCAGATGCAGCAGCAAGCTGACAGTGAAAGAAAGAGCTTATGTTCTAGAGGAGGATAGCCATGAAGACACTGGTTAAAAAAACAAACACCTTTAATAATAGTATTCCTCTACAGAGAGAATAACATGCACTATTGAACTGTCATAGTAAAATGCTTCTTACTTGCGCAGAGTGATAGTATTTATTCAAGCTTGTAAAATTGAGAGATGATCCAAGCTTGCTGGGTTTATGGTTAAGTTTCTTAAGAATGATTTGATTAAGACAGTTTGTGCATGTTGTGGTACTGCATTTTATGAGCTCTTTGAGTAGCACAACTAAAGAAACCCGGTGTTTGAGGAATGCTTTGAGTGTGAGATACTGTGGGTTTGGGTGGTATTTTTGTTTTGCTTCTTTTAACTGATCTATGAGGCTTCTCCCACAGCTGTGGTACTCAAGGAATGTACTTTTTTTTCTTCTTTTCCATGATATCCAGTAAAAGTTGTGCTCAGGCACCAGTGCCTTTTCTTTGTGAGAGGATGAAAGACTTGTGCCTGGCAGGGCTGTGGCTGGGAAGAAGTCTGATTGCTCATTGATGCTGCAAGTTACCAGGCAACACAGAGGGAAGGCAGTTAAACTGAAGGCAGTGTTGACATGCAATCGGATATAAATTATTAATCTAGACTCAGAAGGCTTCTGTTCCTCAGAGCAGAGGAGCTCTGGGATAGTCTGTAGCAGGAGTGTTGGAAGGAGGGGAAAACAAAGCTGGCATCCCTCCACCATCAGCTGTTGGAATGAATTGTGACCACAGAATGGAAAGGGTGTTCAGTAGTGATGAACTGTGGATACAGGGATGTTCTTCCTGGTTTTGTGTTACTGTATAACCATGACATAAAAATGAGATTATGTTTGAACGTTGTATCAGTAGCTTACTGCCCAGGGACTACTGAAGAGTTAGATATTTAAAGTGCTTACAGCATATTGGCTTTATTTTTTTAAACACAAACAGAGGTTGGTGGCTGCAGTCCTGTAGGTGACTGTCTAGCACTTGTGATTAGCAGTGACAGTAACAACTGCTTGTTTATTTTGAGACACTTTTGTGGAAGGAAGAGGATGAGTTCTGCAGCCAGGTGATTGAGGAGTTTGCCCTTTCCTGTGCTTTTGGCTCCCACTCCTCCCACAGTGCCCTGGGCAAGCTCTTAGCAGCACTGCTTAAACTGACATGCAGCTATGGAGCTGGTTCTGGGCCCAACCTGCACGTGGGAAGCAAGGCACAGCAAGTCTCCTACGCCATTGGGTTGCCAAAGGAATGAATCTGTTTTACTGTCCTGTTAAAGCAGCGTGCCCATGCTGCATGGACCTTTGAACAGATAAAGTGCCTTAAAGCTTTAATCTGGGGGGTTACTGTACAGTATATGCTTTTATCCTTTGAAAAGTTGGAAAAAAATGCAGGTCTGCTAAATGCAAAGGTGGGGGATGACTTTAAGGTTGCAGCAAGTTAATTTTCGTATGTCGCTCTCTTTATTCTAGAACATTGTGGGTAATGCTAAGCCTAAAGAAAGAGGTAATGAAATTCCGTCATCTCCTGAAAGGCGGGAGAAATTTAAAGAACAGAGGAAAGCAACAGGTAATGCAAAGAAAGACAAGGATGAAAAGACATTAAAGACTGAAAAAAGGGTTAAGCAACCTGATAAAGAGGGGAAATTGATAGCTGTTTCAGAAAAAAGTAAGGTCTCAGAGAAGAATATATCTAAGAATGGAAAAGAAGATAAAGAGAATATATCAGAGAATGATATGGAATATTCAATAGATACACAAATTGAGAAGAAGCCTGAGAATGACAATGTAAAGAGTCCACAGGAAAATGTGAAAGAAACTAAACGAAAGCGTGGAAGACCGCCAATAACACCTCCAACAGGTATGTAGTTGAATTTAAATGTATATACTGTGGTCAGAAACCTTTGGCAACTTAAAAAAAAAAAAAAAAAAAAAAAAAAAAAGCCACAGAAATGATGTTGTTTTTCTGTCCGCAGCCTAAGTACTGAGAAATTTCTCAATTTTTTCAGAACTTCAGGCTTGGTTTATGGCAGCTGAGAGCATATTTGTTACTCACACGTGGAGTTTTAATGCTTTGATTTGAGGCTGGATTTAGGCCAGTAATGTATGTCTGCTTGAGGATTAAGTACAAATATGTACGGGTGAAGCTGTTCATGAAGGCCTAGCATTTTAAGTTGCAAGACATGTGAATTTACATTCTAAAGCTTTCCAGCTTTATATCTAATCAACTTTTGTTATCTATCTAAATATGTAGAGCCAAGTTCTCAGACACTGCAGTCCATAGCCTTGGAGTTAAGACGTCGGAAAATACCAAAAGGAGGTGAAGTTCCGTCAAAGCGTCCCAGGATAGAAAGGAACTTGTGTGAGTGTTCTTTGGTATTTAACTCTCACAGGGTTTGTAGGTATGAGTTCTTAAAGCTAAAGCAAGGAAAGAAAAAGTCTGTAGTAATAAAGTACAACAGTGATACATGAAATTAAAAACATGCTGAATTTTGTCTTAAATTGGCTATTCATATGTAGCATTATCATACTGAAATTACCTCCTCAATCTTGAAATCTCTATTTGGATAGAGAAGCCACAACCCCTGAAGAAGAGGCAGTGATTATATTGCCTCTGATACCCTATGGTATTACAAAAACCTCAAAAATCATTAAATAAAAAATCATTATTTTAAATCTGTTACTTAAAGAAATTACTGAGACTTGTAAAATAAACTTTTCCTCTCCTTATTTGTAACTGCTGGTATCACTGTGGCTTTTAGCGAGAGGTCTAATCACCAGGAATGTTTAGCTTTTGCTGTTAAACTGAGTCTTTAAAAACTACTTCAGACTGTCACTGGGAGGAAGATCTTTGAAGTTGGCTCATGAGTTATTCAGCAATCCTATGCCTTCACAGTAGCAGCAGATTTCTCTGTTCTAGCTCAGGAAAAGTTGAAGAACTCCTCAGATAACCATGAAAAAGACCAGATCAGGAGAAGGTCTTCAAGACTCTCATCTAGTGTTAGCCATGAGATTTTAAATACAGATCGTGTCGCAACTTCAGCGGAAGTTCAGACTTTGAAAGACACAGTATCTAACCCAAAGGAGTCTGAGAAGGGTAAGCAGCTTCCTGATATGCTCTGAATTTAAGGTGGTGTGGAAGTCTTAGTTGTTGCAAGCGCTACACTTTCACTTTCATAACCTGCAGACTATATATTTGCAATTAAAACCTCATTTCAGCGGCTGTGCAGAGTAAATTCAAGGAAAGTTTGTTTTGATCTCCACAACCTTAAATTGTTTTGCTTTTGAATCCTCCTCAATCAGTAACCTTATTATTTATATTGTGTGTATGGTGCTTTTTCAGTAGGGGGATGAGTGGCTGATCTCAGCTGCGTTGAGAGGGAGAGCTCCACAGACTGTTGAAAGACTTGGAGGGAAAAGTTTTTGAAGAGATGTGGGTTACACTTAGGAAAATTAAGTAATCTTTAACTTTCTTTTGATACAAGAAATAATTGTTATGCTGAATCTATGGTTTGATCCTCCTGTTGAACACTAGAAGCACTGAAGAGGATGGCTTTTTTTGTTTTTTTTTCTTGAACTGCTGGGAGATGACACTCAATTTTAGTACTGTGTGCTTCACTGCCTTTCCCTTTTTGGGAAGCTCTGATAATGGTGTGAGTACACCTATCCCTATTCTCTATAATGAGCTAGTAGCCTGTATGTTTGGTTTTTTTTACCCTCTTAAATTTAGAGGGTAAGTACAGGTAGCTGTATTGTACAGTGTTAATTTTGTGTTAATACAACAGCAAGCAGTTTGAACGTGGATAGATCTTTGTCATTAATTTTATGATCACACACATTAGTATTCTGGAATATGCTTTTGTTTGCATTTCACCCAGTCAAGACTTTTCCTCTCTTCTAGTCCAGTTAGAAGTTCCTGTTGAATCTGACCAAAGTTTCAGTGAAGAAGCATCTCCTGGAAACACATCACATAGCACGGTACTCAGTACGGATGCCAGTTTACAGGAAGAAAACACTGAAGACACTGAGTCTTCCTCTGTTGCTGTCAGAACTGAAGAACCTTCTGCTGCTACAGGTTCAAATTTTGATTTTTTGCATATTAATATTAATGCTTTTCTTGAGACAACTGATGCCAAGTACTTCATGCTTTTCAGTGTGACTAACAAATTACGTTTCTTGTAAAGCAAATGGCAGGTGAAAATGAACATTTTTACTCCTTATACATTCAGTTTTGATCTTGTGAAAGCTTTGGAGGTTGACAGGAATCTTCCAAAAAGCAGAAGTCATACTTTTTATATGTCTGGGTTTCACGTTTTAACACGTGAATGGTGACATTAATAGAAATACTTGCTTTCAGGATATTTTTGTCATTCAGGGTTAGGTCAGAGTTATATGTTAAAAGATCAGTTTCTCTTGTTATTGCTGTGCTGCAGGTGTGTCAGAGCAGTGACGACTGGGAATCTCAGTTGTGCATTTCTGTACCCTGTTGTTTTGTCTTCTGTTGTACTTAAGCCCTAGAATGTTCAGAATTTTTTGTGCAGATGTGCGAAATAAGCAGTGAAGTGTTTGACCATCTCAGTAAAGTGTAATTTCTATTGTTTTCTCGTAGACTGAGGAGTGTGCTTACCTGTCTTTTTCAAATTAAAAGTTCTTATGCAGACAGTAGGCTAAGCCAAATGTAATGCTGGCCTGTGATTTATTTCCTGTGGCTTCAATACTTCTATCTGCAGCTAAGTGGGGAAGCTTGAACTACAGGTTTCCTTGTTTATGCTCTCTCAAGAAAGCTTTATGTTAAATGGAACAGACCATTTATAGGGATATAGGGTTGCTTAGCAATGCTAGAGTAACCTCTGCATGTGAGCTTTCATCCTGGTTTTGTTCTTCCAGCTTTTTTCTCCTGCTTGCACAGGTCCTCATTCACCCACCCTGGTGTAACTGTGCAAATGAAACGCTCTCTTCCTTTGCCCCGGTGACAATTGCATGTATGTCTGTAGTGAGGGGAGGAAGTAACCTCTTTTTCTTTGCTCAGGTTTGAAGTGTCAGTAGCCCTTTATTATTTAAAACTCAAAGCTCTTTTGATCTTTGTTTTTCCTTCTAACCAGTGTGATGATGCATACCTCTGTATTCTAACTGTGGTATATCTGGAGTCTTGGTATCGGTTGGTATGTGTTGGGACTGATTATTTTGCTTGGTGCCATGATGTGTAATAGCAGAGTTCTGGGGTTAGTGGTCAAATGCAATTTTAAAAAACGAAGCCTCTTGCCAAGGGCTTCTGTTTTCTAACTGATACTCACGTAGCTTTTTGTTGGGTTTTACCATATCTTAACTTCAATAACTAGAAAATAAGAGGAGTATTAAGACTGGGCTGTTGTCATAGCTGTGTGCTCATCTTCAGAGATGATTTCTTCCTTTTGAAAAGTTCTCTTGGATCTGAGTTCATGGCTAATTTAGTGTGGGCTAGTACATATTCAGCTGCACATGTTGGGTGACAAGCAATCAAGCCATGTCTAGTAACTGTGAAAGAATAAATTGACAAAATAGACTTCATTCTATAAAAAGTTGTGTGTATTTGTTGCTAACTGGGGAGTCTCTTCCCCTTCGTGAATAATCTTAAAGGAATAGATAGACAGATTTAAGGATTTAAGTTAAATACTAGCAGGTTTTTTTCCTTGATTTGCATATTTATGGTCAGCTTGAGGTCACGAATGCAATTTACAATCACATTTGTCCCCCAGAACTTGCGTAATATATATTGGGGTGAGATGCTGTGTTTTGTTGAGTAGAAAATGGAGAAATTAATTGATTTGTACCTTTGAAACTCAGAGTGATGCTTCTCAATCTTACAGTTTTAGCTTTGGAGAACCTTAACTTTGGCTGCAGATAAACAGGGTAGGACTCCAGGGTAATGCTACTGTGCAACTGAACTACTGAGAGTTCAAGAAACTGTGATTTCGTTGGATATTTTTTGCCGTTATTACCACTTTCAATTGTGGTTTTTTTTATTATTCTGTGTTTTTACTGAGCACTTGTAGTTTGGGTTTAAACTGATGAGAATTCCAGGTGAATGTGTAATTCTGCAGTGTAATTCATGTCGATGTGATTCAGGTGGTGTGAACAAATAGTGAGCTGACTTTATTGGATGCAAGAAGCAAGGCTGTGATAACATAACTTCTGGTCCCCTAAGTATCCAAAGCCTCCAGTATTGCTTATACGCTTGATATAGCACTTGAGTGAGCTGGATTCTAGTCTGATCAAGAGTACGTGCGCATGCTGAATTTTGGCCCAAGGTTCAGGACTGGTGGTGATGCCTGAAAACACCTTTCTGAATGGGATTTTTGTTCTGGTTAATTAAAGCCATCCCACTTAATGTTAGAAGCACCAGGAATGTGCACGGGAGGATGTCAAAACGTGGAAATTGAGTGTTTTTATTGGAGAAACTTACTAAGGGCATAAAGACTATTACCATAAGCTGCTGTAAAAGAAAAACAAATAACCTAGGTTTCTATTTTTAGCTAACTGTTAAAGTGGTATTAAAGTGGTTTGTAGATAAAATAGTTTTAAATTCCCTGGATCCTGTTATGGATAGATCTTCTGTTGTTAAAAAGTAGAGTTGTGCTTCCATTGTTGCTGGTTGGGGCTCGCTTTTGGCATGGTGTTGGCACACTGCACTGCAGGTGACCTGCCTGGTGGGGGGGACAGAAGTGCTTTGGGTTTCTCCTCGTGTGAGCAGCAGCACGGCAGAGATGTGTTGTGGGATCTAAAAACATCTCAGAAAACTTCCAGTGGCTCCCTGCGTGTTCTGGAGAGCTGCTGAAGAACTTGCTGCCCTGAAAATAACTAGTGTTGGGGGCTGATGGCTGGGTTAGCTTACCGTGCTGGATGATGACTGAGGAGCAAGAGAGACATCTCCCCAAATACTAATAGTTGAATGTCAAGCTGTTATGTTCTCAGACTGGCAACTGTGTTCAAGAGATGTGGGGCTTGGAAAGGAAGCGTGTTGTCGGAACAGCTGATGCACTTCGGGGGGGGGGGAGGGGAACCACAAAACCAAGTATCTCAAGCATGGTTCCCACAAAATAAAGTGTGGGAATTTAGGTGAAGGATAATTTAGAATAGTGCAACCTTATAACTCTGTACTGTTTGTAGCCTTCAGCTCTTGATTGGAGTTTGGGAACTGATTCTCTTCCTCTGAGAAAATACTACAAAACAAAATGAATAACTTCAATGTGTGGTGTTAGTGCTGTTTTTGCATGGGTGAGTGACAGACCTTACCTGCTGTAACATACATGGTGTGTGGGAAGAGCAAGGTTGTTATCAGCAGTTCTTGAGGGTAAAAACACTATTTAGGAGACTTTGCCCCTTCACTGGTCAGCAGAGGATTCACGATAGATTATAGTAATTCCAATCACTTAAACAGCAGATACAGTTTGGAGTGTTTATCTGCTTATGTTTTAAAAGGTAATGTGTTCTAGCAGGGCAGCATGGCATCATTGCCAGAACTGAAGTTCCTTCTTAAGACTTTTCCTCAAAATCCTGATTAAGTTAATTATGTGTGGTAAGGGATAAAAATCCTCTTCAGCTGGTTTTTGGCTCCCCTGCTGTTTAGGGACCAGAACTGGTGACTTAGGATTTAGTGGAATCAAGTCATGCCTCAAGTAAGGGGCCAAGAGCATGTTGGTAAGTTCTTACAGCCAGGTAATGTGCTGTTTCATGTATCTGAAAACAGGCTTAGAGACACACTGCAGTTATTGGTGTGGCTTTACTCTTGCAAACTGCTGTGACTTCTGAGGTGAGCTGCCTTTGCTTTCCACAGAACTGCTATCATGTTTGTGTTTCCCAGAATTTAAGATGCCTTTTTATTTGCATGGACATGCATCAAGGATTTGATTTGCCTTGTACTTACTGTGTGGTTTTCTAATTTTGTCTATTTTGGCTTTGGGTTTCAGTTACAGAGAAGCTGAAAATACTTGTGTCCAGTTTGAGAGAGCAGCTGTGTATCCTGCAGCTTACCTAGGCGGGCTCTACTCCTCCAGGGTTGTCTAAGAGTCACCATGTTAAGCCTGAATAAGTAGTTTGCATAGAAGGCCATCCCACATTAGTGACCTAAACTTGCTTACAGATATACACTGATCTGGAAACAATAATTGTTAAACCTGTCCAAGTGCAAGTAAAGCCTTTAAGGCCACCTTGCTGCTCTGCCTTCTGTCGAGATTGGCATAGAGTACACCAGGCACCTGCAAATTCTGGTGCATTGTAGGCATCCATCCCTATTTTTATTGTAACTAATTTAGTGCCAGCATAGGGAGGATGCGTCAAGTGGAGGATCATATGAAATACTGTCTTCTTGCAATGTCAAAAAAATGTTTGGGGCTCAAAAATGAGAACTGTGTGTAAGTGTAATGAGTTGTGATTATTAACGCTTTGTGTTTAATACACGCAGCTTCTGTTTTATATGCTTTCTGTAGTTGAGTGGTTTCTGGATGTACTGGAGGTGCCCAAATGCTTTTTCCTGTTTCAAGTAGGTTGAGAAGCAATTAGGCAAGATGGGTTTTTGTTTCACAATTGAGGTCTTGGAAGACCAGTTTTTGGGAAAACCGGAAGAAGTGCAGTTTGAGCACTGTGATGGTGAGCTGAAGGAAGGCAAATGAAGACTTCAGAAGGAAGTTAGCCTGCTGGTGCAGGGATCCGAAGCACGGTGTAAACAGTGGCGGCTGGGTGAGGTGTGAGGTTGTAATTAAGATGTAGACTGATGTGGGACTAGATGCATTTCCAAAGAGCCTCCAGAGTGGTTCGTGTGATTGTGAGGCTGACTGCACTGAACTGACAATGTGAAACTTCACAGGCCAGCTTCACCTTTCTATAAACAGATGGAAATGCCAGAAGTGAGTTTTCTCATTACTATACAGAATCCCTAGTTAAGTGGTGCAGTTACCTACAGAATAGGTAAATTTTATGCCCACAGTTCAAGAAAGGTAATGGTAACAAACTGAAGAATCTTGAAAATGACAGGTGGAAGCATTGGAGGCTGTGTTCTAGAGAGACGTGATCTGTTTAGTTGAACAGCAGGTGAGGAAATAGTTTGATCTCAGTATTTCTTGGGAGAGCGGGAGGTAGAAACTAGAAGTCTTGTCAGTTGAAAATGAAGTTGTTCCCGAAGAGCTGATGGCTAGAAACTGCAGCAAGGCAGACTTTGAAGCAGGAGGAAGGTGTTAAGAATTCAGTGTACTGGTGGCATTCTGGGGTGGATCACCAGTGCCTTGCAGAAGGTTCCCCAGGACTGGCAGACCTTAAATCAAGGTGCTGTGCTGCTGCCAAGCATCGCCGTCTCAGCTGGAGTCAATTAAAACAGGGGATTTGAGGGAGTGGGAAGAGCAGGCATGGCTAGGGGATTCAGAAGCTTCTATATGCTGACATTTTACTGTAAACTTACTGTTAAATTTGGTCTTAACTGGAAGTTCGTGTCCTATGGATAGTGCAACACAATGAGAGATGGGGTAGGCTGCTACACTGAATGCTGAATGTATGTTTTTGTCTCTTCAGTGAAAGTTAAGAGACTGTTGTTTGACCTTGAGTTTATGTGATCAGTAGTGTAGCAGTAGAATGCTAGGTAAGGATTTTTAGTTTTGGTTATAAGCTTGAAAGAAATAGTGAGTGGGAGTTCTGTAAGATTTCTTGGTACTCAGAAAACTTGATACATTCAGTTTCCTCACCAAGCCCCTCTGGAAGGACAACTACCTGAAAATCTGATGCCAATAAAGCAAAACTGTGATTCTTCCTATAGAAACTAGTTTTAGTGCCATGTTCCATGAGCAGAAAATGTAAATGTGAGTAAGGATGGAAGTTTCTCCCCCTTACGTGTTAGTGTAATGAGAGAGCTTCGGCTGGCATTTAGCTGGGAGCATGGGCTCTCCCAAGGCCCTCCTGGGTGGCAGTCGTGCATCAGCTTCAGACTGTTCCCTGGCAGCAGGAATTCTACTGTCTTTATTTGTAAAGGAGGAACATGCCCCCAAATGTGGAGGCAGTGGTAATAATTGGAGCTCTGTTTTGAACTTTTTGTGATTGTCTGTGCTTTCTGTTCCTCTAAATAGGTTCCTTTTGCACGTTGCAATGAACTTTTCCTCTTCTTCCTTCCCCCTCCCCCATGTGTTTGGTATCTCCTTGTTGCCACACTTCAGTTGATATAATCCTGTGCTCCTCTTCTAACTTGTAGCTAATCATTTAGAAGCTGTTCCTTGTGTCTGCTCAAGAATTTGTCTATTTCAATGAAAGGAAAGTGCTCCAAGCTTGAGTAAAGAGCTCCTCACAGAGCTTCATCATGACACGGTGTAATGGCTTCCCTTGTCACCTTCATAATCCTTGCTGAATAAATCCTTGGGCCCCACTGCCCCTTTCTGCTGTAGTTAACTAACATGAAGATGGGGAAACTTAAGTTGAAGGAAGTTATCTTTCGTTGTCCTGAGTGCTGGCTTTTAGCCTTGCAGCCATGAGAACCTTTCTGCATTTGCTCTCGCTAAATCCACCAGCCATTCCATGAACTGGTCCTGAGGTGCTTTATTCTTTAAGAATGCAACTTCTGATGGTGTGCAGTGTATTCAGATTGTGGCCCTGGCAAACTGTCTTTCTGCTAGCCAGTTGTCCGTGTTTGTTCCTACTTTACTACTCTCATTGCTTGAAGCAATTTCTCTGTCAGGCAGGGTGTTCTTAACACAGCAGTGCCAAAGTTTTTTCCCTTTCTCCTTGCTGTTCTCCTTGGGAAGTACCTGAAAACAGTGTTTTAATTTTTACTATTTTCTTCTTTCTTTTAACCAATCTAACGTGCACATGAGTCTCTTACTCCTTCCCTGTCTATCAGATTCCATAGTACCATTAGCTGTTTTTCTCTATGAATGACTTCAAGCTTTGTTTCTTTTTTCATAAGATAACTGAGTACACTTCAGATGCCGCTTTCTAGGATGCTTTTACGTAACCTCTATGTCTGTAGTGCAGTAGAATTCACCATTTTTGTTGCTGCCTGCTAAAAAAAACTTCTAAACAAGCTGTGCTGTGTTCCTGTATCCAAACCGTGCCGATGCTATCTTTAGCCCTCCCATTCAGTCCATTACTGCGTATGTGTGCTTGTAGAAAGCCTTTACTGCTCTTGTTTCTATTTGTAATATTTCGGATCCTCTTGTGCTCTGTTTTCGGCTACTTCTAATGTGATGTGTTAGTTTTCATTAACATACTGTGTGTCTTCGAGTTGCACTACTGTTGCTCGGGCTGGGTGATAACTTTTAATGCTTCTTCCTTCTTAATCCTATTAGTTTAGTAGTATGTGTAAATATGGAAATGTTTTAGTGCTGGCAGAACAAATGGAAAAAGTATATTTGGAAACTGTTCTGTAAGGATAACAGCTCCTGTCATACTACTGCATTGTCCTCTAGCTGTGGTTCTGATTTGATGCAATGCGTGTACTAGCGATGAATAATTACTCGGATTGTTTCTATCCGTGTTTCCAAATTTCTACCTCTTCTGTATTTATCAGATACAGATTTTGGTGACAATGTTTCTTCTGTGTAGTCCTTCATAAAAGCATGAGATAAGTTTCTGAAATGCTGGAAGAAGGAGTAGGAACTTCTGTCTTTCATTGCTACTTAAACCTCAGTGTGTTTCCGTTGTACTTGAATAACGTCCTTGTGACATGCTGATTGCTGTTCCGTTGTGCTTGGAAGTAATCAGACTTGGAAGGTCAGACAAGGCATCCAGCAAGGAGGCAGCAGGAGAGCTGTAAGCAAAGAAGCATAAGTGTTTTCCTTGGAAAATGCTTTCGCCAATGATGTGAACAGCTAAATAATACGCTTGATAGAACATTATTTCAGTCAGAACACTGAAGATTAGCAATCTCTTTGTAATCCTGTCTTGTATCTGTAGTAGCACTATACACAGTGCTATTAGCAGCTGGGCGAAGGAGTTGAGTAACTTGCTCACAAAAGTACTAGCACTGTGATAAATGAGTTTAGGAGCACAGTAAGGGCAAGTTTTCTCTTAATCTTAACAGCTGACAGCCTAAAAATTTTATTTGTAGCATTTCACAGCTAACTTGTTTGAATGCATGCTCATTTCTT
Source organism: Numida meleagris (assembly GCF_002078875.1). Lineage (NCBI taxonomy): Eukaryota > Metazoa > Chordata > Aves > Galliformes > Numididae > Numida > Numida meleagris. Next base: position 938,184 of record NC_034427.1, on the reverse strand, counting down.
AACTTTTTTTTTTAATCTAGGAAGCCATTTGTTAAATATAGCAAATGCATGGGGGGATTTTATCTGTTTTGTTCTTACAGTAACAAAACCTTTTAGGAGATCAGATTTTCTTGCATCAAAAAAAGCTGCAACTGTTGATCAAGATCACAAGTTTAAATGCAAGTTCGAGGACTGTTCAAAATCATTCCGCAAAGCCAAGTTATTGCATTATCACATGAAATATTTTCATGGAGTGGACAAGTCTGCAGAATCGCAGCAGAACCCGGTAAAAAGATACATTCAAACCAGAGCTTCTTTGGCTTCTGAGAAAGCTAATCAAGAAAGGTCAAAAAGAGGACGGATCGCAGCTGGTTCATTGTGTAAGTATCTTGCTGATTTTTTTTTTTTTTTCCCCTTTAACAGCACCAAGCAGGACAGGGTGGAAATCAATTTTCTCTTGGGCTGAAGGAGCCTCCTTAGGGCTCCAGCTTGCATATTTCTTTGTGGAGAAGCATAATGATATCTCTAAACATTCAGTTTTAGAGAAGATAAAACCGAAGAAATTGCCTCATCTGGAAACGTAGATCAAGCTCTATAATGAGGTGACTGTGCAGCTTGTCTTATTTCTTTGTAACCGCTTACTCAAGTATTAAATCTGTTCCTTTTTCAACACTACAATCTCTTGAGTTTCTGGTCCTTTTTTCTTTCTGTTTGTGTTAAATGCCTAACTAATATTGCTGGAAGACTACTTTTGTCATTTCTTGTAGTAAGGTAGCAGTCTGGATAACTCAGTTTCTCTTATTTCTCACTTTACTCTTTACGTTTCACAGTCCTATCACAAAAATATACGTTACTAATATGCTAGGATAGAAGTCTGCTGGCAGTTTTGCTGGACCTGTGAAAGAAATCCTAGTATTTAACAAGTGCAGTTGCTACAGCTGTTCTTGAAAGATACTCCTGCGCCTGGCAGGTAGAGGAAAGGGAAAACCTCAGTGGCTAGGGAAGAAAATCAGAACTCTTCTTCAGTTATAACTGCTTTGAGGTCTTCAGAATTACATTTTCTTCTTCACTGTTCCATTTTCTGAAGTTCTTTGTTCCTGGTGTGCTGGATACATCAGAGTGACAGTTATGGTGTACCTGTGTACTGGTGTTAGTGCTGTTAATGGGTCCAGACTCTTCTCATGGGCTGGTTTTGCTTTGTCCTAGATCCATTAGAATTGCCATCTTCATCTTCTGACTGAGCCTGTCTTATAAAAATCCAGCTTTCTCTTTGCTGAATTCTCTGGTCCTTATAAATGTTGCTATACTTCCCTTATAAATTTATATCTTTCATTGGTATTCTGTATAATTAAGAATTTCAAAATCTGACAAATTGTTCCCTGAGTTACCAGTGCAGTATATACCAGAATATATCATACTTTACATAGTTTCATGCCTGCTTTTCCTAATGTGTCCAGGAAACATTTTTTCATTTGAGATGCTACTGCTTACTCCTAACAAAATAGTGTAGCTAAACTTACTGCTACTACATGTAAACTACTTTACCCCAGATGCTTCTGTAATTTCAAATAATGCAAAGGCGTAAGATTTAATTACTTACAGGGAAAGAAAAGCTGCCTCTGTTAGAGTGTGCCAGCTTGTGTTTATTACTTTGAATGCAGCTTACGTGTAATTTCACTGCCTGCAGAAACAGAGCTGGAACACGAGCTCTCAGTGGAGAACAGCTGCTAATGCTGCACTCTGATCGGAACTGGCTTCTTGTGTGGTGGGAGATTTTTTCATAGCAGATTTTTGTTCTGATCTTCCAGATCTGTGCAACTAGTTCCGTTTAAAAAGTAGTTCTCCTGTGATTGTCTTGAATGAACTGACTTGTAGCTCAAGATTTTGACTCTTTTATTACTCCTTTCCTCAAATTATATCCTGTTGATATGAAGCCGTCATCTTGGCAGCTCTGGAAGTAATTCTTTATAGCATTACTTCTTTACGTGAAGTCTCCAGTCCTTTATTTCCTCAATGGGGAGTGGATACTTGTAACCCGTATGTGTGGCTCATAGCATATCCCTGCAAGTAGCTCCTTGGCTGCGCTGACAGTGGTTGAACAGTGAATCAAGGTGTGGAATGTGTAGAATTTCCTACTCACTATCAAAGACTGCTGTTATGGAAACACAAAGCTTTTCCTTGATGAGGAAAAGGGATGTCATTATACTTCATTTGTGTTATAATGTGTCTGATTATTAAGTAGTGTTTGTTTTTTAGTTGAACTTTTTCTTAATTCTTGTAATTCTTCCTGTACCACTAATTCTAAAATAGAGTTAATGGGACTTATGAACTCACGCTGTTGCATTTTGTGTTCTCTTTTTGCGAGCATCATTTCTGTTATTAATTGCCTGACTAGGAAGACCATGCTGTGGGAGGGAAGAAGGAACAAATTTGATCCTAATTTCTTTACACTGAAGTGGAGACTCTGAAATTTCAGCATTTGAACTATTGTAAATTGTACAATTGGGAACTGGCTTCAAAAGATTAATGTGGCTAGAAAGATTGATGTGGAAATATTTGTCCTGTCTGTCTACTGCCTTAAGGAGGAGCTTACCTTGGCAGTGCCAAATTTGATAGATACCTCTCTCAATTTTGTAGTGGCTTTTCATAGTATCGTAGAATATCCTGAGTCGGAAGGGACCCACAGGGATCACTGAGTCCAGCTCCATTCAGTGGAAGCAGAAGAACCTACCCCTGCTTAGCTGGTATTTTAGATTTCCCTTGTCTGATCCGAATGATGCAGACTTGAATGGCTCCTGGATACTTCTAGGCAATACCTCTTTTCTTTAATTTATCAGGAAATACAAGATCATTATGATGAAAACTCTTCTCCGGTGCCAGTGCTGTAATACTTAACTCCATGAGGATTGCTACTTTTTGGTCTTTCTTGAAAGAGCTGTTCTCTGCAGACAATGAGGCAGTTGGTTTTGTGTCTCCCTGGCTTATAGGAGCTGCAGGCATTTCTACCCTTAAATATTAAGTCACACCTCTGCAGGTGTGATATAGAAACAGATGCAACTCTTTAGTTTAGAGGAAAATCAGGATCTGTACAAAGTACACTGTTGCATGAGCTTTAAAGAAGATTTTTGGGCAAGGCTGCAGATTGCTTCTTAAAGTCTGTCTTACAAGAAAGTTGCCTTAGATGTTTGATAGTTCAAGTTGAGACGTTCTCTCGAATTTGACACCTTCAAATTGAATGTTGTATATTATGTGCTTAAAATTTTTGGCAGTTACTTGGTGATGGTCATTGCTATAATGAAATAAAGGAGTGGAACTATTTTCTGTGTTCGTATACTTTAATGTTAAAGTACTTTTTCTCTTTGTAGTCATGATTCTTTATCTGCAAAATCACCGACACTTCATTATTGATAAAGTATGTCCTCTCCTACCATAATTTGCACCCTACAAACATTTGATGTAAATTGCTCTCTCTGAAGATGCCAGCTTTCTTCAGGTCTGTCTGGCCATCCTGTTATCTGTGAAGTATCCACACAACGTTTTTATGAAGGCTTGTTGTGTCCTGACTTGGACCACTCTAAGGGATTTGGAGGCTCAACAGAACTTACTTCTACCCTCATGCCAGGGAGTGTTGAATGATTTTTCTGAAACCTGCAAGTCAACTTGTGGCAGACTTCCATGTTTGAACAGCTGATGGGCCTCACGTCAGATGTGAACAAGTAGGGCAAGTCGCATACAAGGAAATGCCACTGAAACCTTCACGGAGTTGGCTGCAGCACTCATAGTACTCTTATTAAGCACTTAATGCTGACAGGCTTCATACTGCCCTCAGCCTGACTGCTGCACTGGCAGGGACTTCCCCAGATGGTGAATACCCTTACCCTAATGTTCCCAAGACACAGCTCAGCTCTGCAGAGGAGTCTTGCTGTAAGTGAGGTTAGAACCAATTTGAAGAATTCAACATTCACCTTATATCACAAGGCTGTGTTTTTGGGGTGTGGGCATATAAGGAGCCTTAGTCTGGCAAGTTGCTACCAGTATTGGCCCTGCTGTTCTCCTTGCCATGAGGAACAAAAGAAACCAGAGCACCTGCAATTTGTATTTCAGGGATTTTCTGTGGAAAAATCCTGCTCGGGAGTCCTTTAGAGATGCTTGCAGGGAAAAAAGCATGCACTTTGTCAGTGGGCTTGAATTTTTGTATGTGCCCACACTGTTAGAAAAGCATCGTGAGTGTCTTGATGTGGAGAATACATACCAAAAGGGTTTTGTCTTTTGTCTTTGCATTAGTGATGAGACCATAATCACGCAGAGGGAACAGGGAGGCAAGGTCGCTTTACTGGCTTGAACTTAGCGGTTCCTTAGCAGAGGACACCGGACACTGTTAGCGTGTGGCCCAATGGCACGCAGCTCGGTGCTGCTTTGGCAGTGGGTGCCCCTTTGCTTGGTGGAAGAATGTGCATGGATATCCTACAGATGCAGGGTGTATCATTGTCAGAGGCGGTGAGGAGCTGTGTTAACAGCCTCTGTGTTCTGCAGAATTGCTGGTCAGCCTGTGGCTGATCTCAAGGTACTACGTGTGGTTTGTGGACTGTGTGGCAAATTCCTTAGGTGTAAGTCAAGATAAGAGGCATTCTGTTCTTGAAAATATGAAGGATATTCTCAGCACGTGATTTCATGGCCGTTGATGATGAATACTGTACAACAGACATCACGTGGAGTTAAATCCCTTTGTTTCCTGTAGAGGTTGAATCATCTTCATAACTGGGACCTGCCATCTGTGTTCCATTGGACAGAAGGCAATTGCCTGTCTTTGAGTTTTGACGTGTTCAGGTGCAAGTTCTTCTTAAGGCTCTATCTGGCTAGTCCCTGTGGCTTCTGTTTGGCTGGGATGGTTGAGCATTGTTCTGCGTTTTACTGCAGCTTACAGTACAGACTTTGTTGCTTGGTAACCTCAGTAGGGAGCAGGGACAAGTACTCGACAGGGAAGTTAGTTACAGCAGTAACAAGGTACAGGCTGTAAATGAGGTGTGTTGTGTGCTCTCTTAGCTTTTCTTGAAACTGCATCAGGATTTCGGTGACAGAGAGAAGACAGAGTAGGAAGCGTCCTAGGAGAGTGAAGGTTGGGTTGGGGAGCAAGGAGTACGAAAGGCACAGCACACTGCAGGTAGTGATGAACAATGCCTGAGGTTGGGGAACATACAGACTTTGCTGCCATGTTCTTAAATAAAATTAGTTGTGGTCATTAAGGTTGCTTTTCATTATTTTGGGAGCTAATTTAGAAACTGACCTGCTTCACAGCTGTATTTGAAAGTGTTCTGAGAGGAGAAAAGACTCTACCATCAGAAGACTTTAGAAATTTAGGTCTGTGTGGTGTGAGTTTAATCTTTACGCTTCCAAAACAAAAAAATATTTCCAAATGTAGTGTATTTGATAACTATTTTTTGAAGAAAGACACCTGGAGTATGATAGAGTACCTTGGGACTCTTCCAAAAGACTGTCACTGGTGGCTGAGAATATTACAGAAATAGATTAACCTGTGTGCGTTGTAAAAGATGCAACGTGTTCTTAAACGCAAAATTTTCTTAAACTTTCATTCATAGAAAGCTAAAAAACCTCATGGATGTGAAATAGGCTTTTGTTCCACCGAGAGGCTGTGTACATAGCTGTAAGCCTGCAAGAAGCCTTTTGGAGAACTGGTGAGATCAAGGTGGCTGTAGCGTTCTTTGAATGATAGTTGATGAAATAGAATTGGACTGTTGGGAGAGGAGAGAATTAGGAGGCCTAAATCAAGGCTGTCTGCCTTGTGTAGATATTTTTGTAGTGGGATTTTTGTTTTTAAGTTCTGTGAGATGCTATGCTATAAATAATTCTGGATTTTAAAGCAGGTAGAATGGTAGATAATCAGCAACACTTATCTGACTTGTTTACATATCTTGTCACCATGTACTGACACATCTTGCCTTGTGGAATGCTAGCTAGGACACTGATGTTCCCAGACATTTTAGGAAGTACCTTAATCTTGTTGGTTTTGTTTTTTTGCTACGGTGTACCATGGGAAAAGGCTTTTCCTCCTGGAATGGTTGTCCTGTTCAATCTGCTAATTGTGAAAGTCCCCAAAAGTGATTACAGTTAGTGACAAGTCCTACAAAAATAGAGATGTATTTTACTACAACAAACATTCCTGCAGGAGGAGTAGTTGGCCCTGTTGAAAATGTAAAGTCATACATGTTGCTTTGTATCTCACCGAGGTGTATTTTCTGGTTTAAACAGTTCTTTGTAGGGGGCAAAAAAAAAAGCTTTTTTTTATGGTCTTGCAGCTCTTTTGGTTTCAGTAAGCACCCAGGGAAAGGCAGCAGTGAGTTGCCAGACTGGATGAAAGCCGCCTTTATCCTGGTCTCATGTAGGAAACTTGAGCTTTTTGTATCTTTTCTGTGTTCTCATGTGGCTGATGTAAAGCACTATGGCAAATGACTAAAAGGTAATCAGCAAGTAACTAAAATTATTATGAACTGCTCCTTTTTACTCTTCTTCTTCCTGAAGTTCTAATGCAACTTCACTATGGAAGACCTGGTAGAAAACCATCTGATGGCCTCATTGCTGGATTTCGAGTTCCTTTGGTCTGAAGGGGTCCACTTCATCCTGAAAGGGTCAGAACAAAATGGCTTTAATATGCCGCATTTTAGTTTTCAACTTGAAATGCTGGTCAGGCCAGAGCACTTGATTCCACATCCCCTTAGTATGCTGACTTGGGCTCCATCTTCAGGTACTGCTGAGTTACTTAGAGGCTTCCAAGCGTGAAATCTGTTAACATGTATGTCTTCAGACATGAAGGAAGATGCCTTTAGTATTCAATGAACTTTTAAGATACTTACTATGATAGAATCATACATGCTTGACAAAAATCAGCATTCTCTCAGCTTGGCTACTGGATCTGATTGACCAAGAGACTTCATTTCATACTCCAAAGTTTTGAGGTACTTGTCTTTTTTTATTCTGGCTGCCCTACATGTCATGCAGCCGTAGCTTTTATCAGCTTCAGCTGTCATCTTCTGTGTCCAAGAGTCCTTCAGTAGAAAGAGTTGCTAGCTGTTTACTGCCTCAAGGTACTTGTCAGATGAGAAGCATGTAACTTGACTTAAATAGTGAATAGAATTGCAGATGAAGTTATGTCTGTCTATTTCATGATTTCATGAATTTTGGGTAGCTATTCTGTGTTCTTACATTTCTCTCCTGGCTGAAACATTTGTTTTTTGGTGGTATGTACTTTAAAACTGCACTTCCTCAGATGCACGGAGCTTCTGCGCCTCTTCTATCTGCTGTTACAAAGCATGCTTGAGAGCAGGCTGTGGTTCCTTTATTTACATCAACAGGAGCTCATGTCTTCTCTCTTAAAAGAAACTGTCATCTAACTGTATCATTGCTGAACTGAACTGTTTCTCTTCCCATCTTCCTTCAGTGCCACAATATTTCTGAAAGAAAAAAGCTTTAGGGAATGCATTTACATCCACTGTTTCTTTGTGTTTTCTTTTTTGTTTAAAAAAGAAAGTGACAACAAAAAACATTGCAGGTTTTAGTCTTTAAATCAGCTTCTGCTTAAAAGCTCGTGTCACATTGCTGGAACTGCATTGAGCAGTGCTTCTCTTCGAAGATGCTCTGTAGGGACAGCCAGGACTGCTGCTGGGGAGATAGAGTTCCATTTTGAAAGTATTAAAGATTTAAAGTTTGGACCTCATCTTTATTCTCTTTGTAGATGCTCCTCTACATGTAGCCCTAAGGAGTACCTCGTATAGAGGTGAAAAAATAGAAAAGAGAAGAACGTCTACTGCTGTAAATGCATTAAATAGTCACCGATACTCTGTTAGAGAGCAAAGCAAGGAGAACCACATAGTGAGATCGCTCCGGAAACCTCAAGAGAAACAAAGAGGTGAAAATGGTATGCGGTTCTAGTTTAAAATGAACTCTCACAAGCACTGTTAGGAACTGATGATATGAATAGAAAGCACTTTGTATACCGTCTTCTAAACCATTAATTTTTTGTGTGTGCAATGTGAATTATAAGCAGTATTTTTCACCATTTCTTTGTCGTGGCTTCAAATGAAGAATCAATACAGTGAAACTCAGACATCTTTTTGCTGTACTCATCCTTTTGCTGTGCTCATTGGGTTTAAATGTTCCTGGTTATGGTGTGTAACATTTTTAATGTGTAAAAAGTGCAGAAATATTTGAAAATGAGTGAGAATATTTTCATGGCTGTTTGCTTATTTGATAGAAACCTTTGGTTGTCCAGAGCGTTATATATTTTAAGCAGTCTTGAACTTCTAGAGATACATGACCTTAAGAAAAAATAATTCTTTAAAACTTACCTAGTCTATCATAATTTTTCTGATATAGATACCTTTTGATATTTTCTAATAGTCTGTATTCTGTGCTATGGAAAAATCTCTAGATGGTATCTCTTCACCTCTGTTCAGTGGTATGATGCGAGCCCTGTTTATCATTAGGATAATGAGCTATAATGCATGTGGATAACAGCCATACAGATGGATGAAAATAATTTCCTGCATACCGCCAGATTTCATACAGCACCATTTTCTTTCAGATTTATAGTGACAATTTGAGCCACTGTGGTGAGAAAGACGTAAAAGTCTGTGCATAGTCTACTTCATTTGTAATAGATCTTAATTCAGAAAAACATTAGTCTTGTTCTGATTCAGTAGGAAGTTTCTTATTTGAGAGTACAGCCTGTAGAGTTTAGCTTAACCTTTCACTGGGGTGTTGGTGGGGTGTGAGTGAGGGCTCATCCTGATCCTCATTAGTCTTTCTACCACTCAAGGAAATGAATTGGGCTTAAGGTTTTTTTATGCTTTTAGCAAAAATTCCTTTTAAAAAAAATGTGATTGTGATGAATTTGTATGGCTGTGTAATACAGTTTGTATTTCGTTTTGGTCTTGCAAATCCGTGAGGCTGCTCCTAACTAGCTGGGTAGCTGCCTCATTGGTCACGTTCCAGTGAGAGTTGGTTAGAGTTGTGCATGCTTGCAAGAAATGACTTGGGACAGAATACAAAAATATTTGGATCTTTTCAGTTTTTTTTGAAGACCATACTGGCTATTTCAAGGGGAATGAGCATGAGACTGAGGAGCGTTGTTTTTGTCATGCTTACAACTGATGTGTTAAGTGATTGAAGAAGCATACCTTGCCCTTTATGTGCCGTAAAACAGATGAGATGGTCCAACCACATGGTCTTCCATTTCCAAGTGGAAGGATGCAGAACGTTTGTTACTGTGTTGACCTCAGTTATTGTCTTTTTGCCTTTTTCCTGGAAGAATAAAATGATGAGACTTGCATCCCTGCATCTGAGCGGGGAGAAGGAAATGGTCCCCAAAGACTCCTGAGCCCTGGAAAAATAGGAGGGATGAGGACAAAGGGAAGTCAGGTGTAGCTAGAAGCTTTATGTTGGGACATACGTAAGAACTTCTTCATCTAGTTCCCCCTCTTTAAACGGTGACAGAAGGGAGATCAAGTTTGTTTTCTGCTCTGCCGAACCTCTTTTCTCAGAGATCTGCGTGGCAGGCTGCTGTCTGTGGCTGCTGGCACTTTAACAACCCTCATTAATAACATGACAACAAGGAACATGAGCAGCAAAGTTACAGGTGGTATGTAAGGCCTGAAAGGAAGGGGAGATAAAAAAAAAAAAAAAGAAGGCTCTTAAGGAGCTGATGATGGTTTCTCTCCTGCATGTTCGTCACAGCTGGTAATCACCCAGATGTCACTGAGGATTCTGGTCCTCATGGTGGGCTGCTCGTGCCACGACAACATAGCCTCACATTGCGAGTTAGGGAAGTTACTATCAACGTATTGTAGGAGGTTCAGGTAATACACTGGTGGTGTTCTGCGTCTTGAGTGTGGATCTTACATGTTTTGCATAGGAGAGCATTTCTGACAGTAGAGTGTCTTTAGCTGCTTATTGTGGTAGCAATAATCAGTACATGAAATAGCTTTCTGGATGGGGTGGTGAGCAGCCTGATGGCTGAGTGCTCTGAGCAGAGCCTTTGTGAGATGTCAGGTATCCTCTCACAACGCACTGTACGGTTGCAGCTCGTAGTCTTGGTGGTGTCAGGATAACTAATTTAAGGAACTATGCAAGTATCTAGAAATTCTGCTGCAGAGGACTAAATTTGAAAGACAGAAGTTAGAAGCAAGTGACAGGAAATAGCACAGGCTTGTGCGTATTGCCTGGCAGCAGTTACCTCCAGCAAAGGCTCTGGAGACATGCTTTGTGGATGGACTTGATTAAAAGCTATCACCTAATCATTCAAAAAACTATTTTTTATTCCCATAAAAATAAGGTGTGCTGCAGATGGTTCAGTTGGCTATACCTCCTGTTCTTTCACTGTTACTGAATAGCAGATATAGCCAACTGAATCTGTTGTTACTGGTTTTTCTATGGAAGCCCAGTGTTTGAGGAACTAGAGTTCAGAAAGAGGAGGGTTGAGTTTTTGTTCTTAGGTCAGACTTCTGTCACAATGTGACTGAAAAGTTCAGCAGTAAGATTTTCATTTAGAAATTTGAATTGTTTAGAAAAGGGATATAGCAAATGCCCCAATAATTTGAGAGCTCAGCCTTCCTACCTAATTCATAAATGGTGCATTGGTGTTTGGTTGGTTTCTCCTGTGTGCTTTTGTAACTTAGTTATGGGAGAATCACCCTAGGACTTCAAACAGACCAGTTATGGGGGCTGGTAATTTTTACAAGTAAGCTTTGTGCTGTTTTTTTTTTTCTAGTGAACCAGCCATGGTTAACTGAATAAACTGTGGAGGACTTTTATAAAATTAGTGAATAGAATAGGTGTTTATATATCTTTAAAATTAAATTGGATTGTTGTCTGATTTCAGCTGCTAAAGAACATGAGAAGAACAAAGAAAGAAAACCCAAGGACTATGGAAGGTCCAAGGCAAAGAAGAAGAAAAAAAAGAAAAAGAGGACTAAGCCTGGTAAAACTTTTTTTTTTCTGTAGAGGAAAATAGCTTTGTTATCTTCTTTTGCCTGTTAACCAGTTCCATGCTCTTTAGAGAAGGCATTGCAGATAAGACTGTCTCCTTCATTTAGCAATTCTGATTTTGTGTCATTAAGAAATAATTAAGATCAAACAGCAGTTGGCAAGATGATTTATTTCCTGATTGAGGTGCATCATTAATGCTGCATGACAGCTGATAGCGCTTATCATGGCACAGAGTCAGTCTAAGTCTGGCCTTTCGTTATTCAGTGTTCTTGTATGCAAGTTCCACCCAGTTAAAGAAGGTGCAAGTCTCCTTGATTCGCTATTGAGTTCCCCTTGTACCAGACACTGGCAGTATATGAGATAGTTGTAAGTCTTCCGTTCAAATGATGGGATTTGGAAATGCTGATGGGTCCTCCTTTTTTCTACTGTTAACCTTATGACTGCTTAAATCTGCTCATCTTCAGAGGTTCTGATAATGAGCTGTGTTAAATCTGTCACATTCTAACTTTTCTTGGACAAGCTGTTGTGAGATAGAAGGGGGAGAGAACTGCAGGTAGACTGACTAGATTGTACTGAAATAGTTTTATTTTCTTTTTATACAGTGTCCACAAATATGAGGTATTCTACAAATCCTCATTTGTGAACTTGCACAATAACTTTATATATAAGCATGCCAACAAACTGTTTGTTCCTTTTTCCTTGGGTTTTTGAAATGTAGCTGGAAGCGTGTTGGCTTCTGAAGCCTCCCTCAAGCTTTCTAAGAGGACCCTGATGCATGTACCAGATGAGTTGGGGTACCTGTGCTGGCTAGTTGTATTCTTGGGTGCTGTGCCTTAGCTTGTGCAGTCTGTTGGTTTGCCATTTCAGTGTACAAAAAATGCAGTGTGTCATATTTCTAAGAGTTTGGAGCAACACTAAGATCATTTAATAATTTAATAATACTTAAAATTTTACAGAGTACTCTGGTAGCGAAGAAAATGCAGATATTTCACAGGAACTTTCTCCTGAAAAATCAGTTGTCACAAAAAGTATTTCTTCAAATAAATCCTCTGCCCAGCCAAGCACACTGCTGCAGTGCTCCGAGTCTGGACACCACCGAGGAAAATCAAAGACAAATGGTAAAATGACTCTTTGGCTGTTCTCACACAGAACTGTGTATTTCCTTTGCCCAACCTGACCAAGCTGAGCCTAGTTTGGTTGCCGGAGCTAGATGTTGGTGCCTTTGCTGTTTGCTTTGTCTTTATTTCCTCAGAAGTTTTAAGGGTATGTTCCTCTTGTGATGGGAATTTTGCACCTTTTTGCAGCTCCTTATGAACTCTATCATAAGTGTTCAATAATTAAATCTGCTATTTTTTCAAAGGTTTCCTTCAAAGTAATAATTAATTCAGAGTTAAAAATAGAAGCTTTGCAAGTTGTGTGGTATGTGTATTGTGCTTGGGATACCACTGGCTGTGGTTATGTATTACGCTGTATCTGTACAACTGTAAGCTTTTCTGATGGCTTTCTGAACTACATAGTGAAAAGAAGCTCTTGAGTAGACCTTTATCGGTGCCTTCATAATATTCATAAACAGAGCTCTAAAACTGTGGCTGCTGCGTGCCTGCTTTCATGATCTTTTAGTGTCTTGGTATTTGCTGTTACAAATTAGTATAGTAAACAAGACATATTTTTCTCCTACTACTCTTAAGGCTCAGGAATTGCTATGCTTAACCTGTTCTGAACAAGCTATTAATGACAGTATAAAACTTCATTGTGTCATAACAGTTTATAAACAATTTTGATGCTCCTTGAGTTAAAAAAAAAAAATGAACTGACGCATTTAGAAATGCCCATCTACATATCCAGGGTTGTATGGGAGTTTTTTGACCTTTCTGCAACTACCTGGTATTTTATCTGGTTATTTTTTGCATAGAGGAAGACACCATGAGTGAGTCGTCTATGGACAGCTTGCTTTGGAGTGATGATGACTGCAGTCAGGATGTTGATGTAACCACAAATCCTGATGAAGAAGCTGAAGAAAGTGACTTTGAGATTGTTCGGTGTATTTGTGAAGTAAAAGAAGAAAATGACTTCATGATTCAGGTAAACGTTCAGGTTTTGTTATTGAGGAAAGTGGTTAAGGAGGGGGAAATCTGTGAAAGTCGTTAGTGGTTGGTTTGTCACTTATTGGGGTTTTGTGTTTGTGTTTCGTTTTTTAAAAAAAAAAAATGCAAATCTACAAGGAAAAAAAAATGACAAAAAACCCTGGAACACTTCCTAGTTTTAGAGAATATTCATTTGAAATTAGTGGAGTGGAGCTTTTTTGGAAGCAGAATCGCATTCTTCCATTCAACAGCGTTCTCTGTAGTTCCTAATCTGCATAAAGCCACCGTTGTACTCTTTGTTAACTGCGTGTACAGAAAACTTGCCAGCCAGAACAGTGTCTGTTATCTGCCCACTTAACACTGGTGATTAAAGGTCTCTTTGAAACTGCCCTCTCTGTTTACTTTTACTTAGTCATTCTACTCAGTTGCTATTCATTTTAATCAAAGAAGTTGTTTTTGGTATGTATTTGACTTTGACTTCTTTTGCTCTAGTTTATTTTTCTACTGCTTCTCATGTGAGCCTCCTTCCATAAGGAGTCTTAAGGGTCTCCTTCCATAAGTCCTCTTAAGCCTTAGAAGATGCAGGGGGAAAAAGGAAAAAAAAAAACACGCAGGGACTTGGCATGTCATGCTCTTGAATGAGCTTTTCATAGTTGCCCTTCTGAAGAAATGAGCTTTGTTCTAGGAAGCTTCCATCCTTTTTTTTTTCTTGTGGTGGGACCTCAGTTCTAAGTGACAGTAGTGAGATTGGCAGGTGGGCTCGCTGCAGATTTTAAGGTAATTATTAGATTATTTTGAAGTGGTTATTTATTTTTGAAAGAGTGTGACATGGCAGTGTCTGGATCATGTACTTTTGGGGATTGCCTAGTTGTTTCTGTAGGTCTTGTCATACATACAAGCCCAAAAGTGCTTCTGTAGGATTGGTGGCAGGAGAGCTTTTTATCTCACAAAAGCAATGACAGCAATGTTTCACAGAGCATTGTGAGTGGTTTATCAGTGTGTTAACATCATTGGATGAGATTGCATCTAATGTATGCTTGACAGGGAAATACAGTGTTTTGTAGCCATTTAAACCAGGTGCTCCCTAAAGCATCAGCTCTTCAATTCTTGGTTTTCCAGGTGGATGGTTCAGATATTCTGCCAGCAGTGTGGAAGGGCTGTTGGAGAATTGTCCTGGGAGCAGCAGTTGACATTCTTAGGCTCTGCCTGACAGAGTAACAAAGCTTGCACTGTTCTCTTCACAACTGTGCAAATCCTTGGTGTTGTTTCCAAAGCTCATTTGTATCCTTGAAGACAGGCTGACTTCTGAGCCAGGTTTATTTACTGTAATCATAACGTTACTGGAAGTTATAGGTGGGGCTAAAAATTCTTTATATGGCAAGTGAAGCCCAATCTGCACATTTTGTATTCACTTCCCCAGGCATCCTGTTGTTAATTTTTGTGAGGTTTAACTCCATGTGGTGGGGCCTGTTCCTGGGGTAGCTGTTAGCATATTGCTGTGAGCTGAGTTTTTGCTGTTTGGAACTAAGAGGAACAGAGTAGCCTCTGCTTATTTCTGGTGGCCCTCATTGCTTGAGCGGAGGCAGAAACCTGGTAAGGGAAGTGGGAGTGCCCTGCTTGGGTTAGTTTAAGTGTGAATAATCCTTGGCTTCTGCAGGAGGTCTATAGAAACACCTGTTCTGCCCTGGATGTCAGCAGCCTTTTCTCCAATTTTCTTAATGCAGCTGGGCTTGAGTTTTGTCCTCAGCAGTCAAGCTTAACAATTAACTTGACTGAGTGCTTTTCTTTGGTCTTAGTGTTTAATAGATGAGTTGCTCAAGAAGATGCAGCACCTTTCTTGTAATGCATAGTTCATTCTGATGTACAGTTTGCATTAGCATTGGATCCTGATGCAGGCTGAGATGTGCCTTCTGCCCTGGGTGGGAAGGGAGTGGTGATGGGCTCAAAATGAATGAGTGACATCTGGGAGTAGAGGAGTAAAAGGAGCCAGAAAGTTGTTGGCCCTAACAGGAGGCTGGCTGCTTTCAGAGGAGATGGCTCTATGAAATACGGGAAGGCAGAGGCTAGAATGAGATTTTTTGGCAAAAGTAGTCTCAGTGCTGGTCTACAACTGGGGAATGCAGAGAAACGTTAGCTAGCTCAGAATGTAGTTGAAGCATAGCTTCCTTGTGAGGTGATGCGAGCTGCTGCTTATATCAGTCTTCTAGGCTTAAGTAATTGGATGTTTTTTTAATACATTACAGAAGTTTTATTATTTTTTTAAAACAAAAACAACACATGCTGTGTAATAAGAGAACTATTAGGAAGGCAGGTTATTTTCTCAGAATAAGAGATGCGGATGGGCAGTGTGGCAAGTGCCCGCATTAGTTAGAGGGATGGAAGCAATAGCCAGTGGGGAGCAAGGAGATGTTAATGAGGTTTTTGCAAGGTGTAGGGTTAGGCATACAGATAACCTAAGCTACTGAGTGCTGTGCCTTCCATACCTTTTGGTCAGCCTCTAGTTTTTGGGAAAATGGTTTGAACTGTATGGCCTTTAATTGTTGGTGCAGAAATATCTGGGTTAGCTCTTCAATTGCAGGATGTTAATGTAAGGCAAAGATCCTCTCTTATACAGCTATGGAACTATGATGAGGGGAACTCATTTTCAGCTTTTCAGAGGTGTAGTGCTGAGAATACACAGGAGGTCAAAGGAAAATGTCTGTTATTGTGGATTCGTGAGGAGGAAAGATTTTCTTCCCTCTTTCCTATGTAGGCTTTGATACTTGAAAATTCTGTTTTGGAAGTGTTTGCCCTAAAAGAGCTTGCATTTGGACTTCTCTTCCCGAAGATGCGTGATTTCATTCAGTGGGTTTGTAGAAGACTGTTGTCTTTGTGCTTTTTTCTGTTGAGGTGTTTCTTCTGTCCTTGCTTACTTTGCAGAGACCTCACTGAAGAACACTGGTGTTTGGAGCACTTGCTTGAGCACGTGCATGTATACCAGACTGCTTTGACTTGAGAGCAAAATTAGGAAGTGGAACACTTGATCAATGCATGTGACTGGAGGTTCAGTCCTCTCGTGATGCATGTGTAGTGTCCCCTTGCAAGAAGGATGATTGCAAGTCATTTTCCCTTTGAACTGAGCTCATTTTCATGAATGTACCCAATTAAGAGTTAATGAAGAAAAATGTTAATGACAGGCAGCACTTTTTATTTGTCCTGAAGGAATGGGGAATCTTAACATTTGATCGGATTTCACCCAGCTAAGCTGAGTCAGTTCCATTTATCTCTTTAAGCTTATAGTAAAGCTCCTGATAAGTTCAGCATAAGATAATTTACAAAACACTCTTCCCATATCTTGAACTTGGTTTACATTGTCTCAAGCAACTTGTATGTAAAGATTGATTGTTACACTAGGGCACAGGAATAGATTTTGCATTTAAAGTAAGTACCTTGTTTCAGGTAATAGCTGTTTTAATTTATTGATCACTATGATTTCATTCTAGTCTCCATAACCTTGTAAGGAGGTAGTAGTTTTGCTGCTTTGCATTCTGTTGCTTTGGAAAGCACAGGACTATATTTTTAAGATACTTCTTGGGCCAAAAAAGAAGTCCAGATAAAATGACATCGTCCCTTCTCTTTGTTTTTTTTACCTAAACATCAGTGAACTTGTATGTGTATAACGTAGAGAATTGTGTGGCTCAGTTTCAGTGTCTTCGGAGGTGATGGATGTAAATGGAATCAGGATATTGTTCTGGAAGCTGAAAAGCTGCTTTAAATGCATATTCCATTGGGCAGGTATTTCATTGCCTGGTTTACAGGGTGTAATTGTGATCAAGTCCTGGAGCTCCCTTCTCATTTTGCAGCATGCAGGCTGGTGTTCTTTGTCTGTTTACTTTTTAGGACATCTGGCTCCCCTACGTATCTTACTTCTTTGTGAACAGGGGATGGTTTCTGAACCTTCCCTGAAAACATCTTACTGCTTTAGAACCCCTTTTCCTTTTTGTAAGGCCAAACACTATTAGTCCCATTTTTCAGAAGTCTGCTTCTCGCTGTCAGTTTCCTATGCTTCCGTTTCCTCCATGCTTAGTTAAAGCAAGTGACGTATGTGGAAGCTGGTGGTGCCTTCTCATCTCTCCTGGCTGGAGGAAACGCAGCGGATGAGGAGAAGGGCGTTCATTAGGTGTTGGCCAACACAAACTGAGGTGCTTATCAAGCGGGTGTTTTGCAGGTCGGTGAGGAGCATCTCAGATTGCTTGTGCTTGCCATTTCTTCACTTTAGCTCATTTGAAAACCTTTGCCAGTGTTTTCCTGGTCTTTGCATTAACCTTTTGGCTAGTTCTCCATGATGTAAAGATTACGATCTACAGTTTCACTGCTGATAGAAAGAGGAACTCTAAATGAACACCACGCAGTTTGAAATTAAAATTGACTTAATGTTCTTATGTGCGGTTTTGTCCCATGTTCTGCTGGCCTTTAGGCTGCAGTTTGGGCTGCTTGTCAAGGCCAGAGGGGGAAAAGAAAGAGGCAGAAGCAGAATGTGTGGATGTAGTTGTTCCTGCCCTTGAACTGCGGATGTAAGTACAGGGATTATATGTTAAGTAGTATAAGTGCACTAAAAAGTAGTGCCAAAGCATACTCAGTGTTTTCCAGTAAGGATAAACATCAAAAAGTTCTTAAGAACTTTTAATACTTTTCTTCTCTATAAATAGAAGTACCTTTGTGGAAATTGATAAAATGCTAGAGGTACAGTGAAGCATAGGGTTGGCTAGTTCCGTACATCATGAGCATCTCTGATTTTGCAGTTAAGTATGTTAATTTATTGTCTGAGGGTGAAAAATTTAAATTAGAAAACTTTGTATATTTTTATAAAGCTTGATTTTATATTGCTTGCTCTCCTTGATAACGTGTGTGTGCATCTCATGAAAGGTTTTCGTCTCCAAAGGAAACATTTTGGCACTTCTCAGGATCTCTGCTTTGACTGCATAATTTGTCCCTTCTCCATAAATTCATGTGAAAAACGTGGGGAGGATTGTAATATCATTGCAGTCTGATTCCTTAATGTATTGGTTTGAAGCTGCAAGGGAAGGGGCATTGATATACTTTGTTTTAACATGTTTAGATGATGCATCTCTTAATTGAGCATCTCTTAATTGAGGTAAATATACTGAGCTCCTATAGGCTTCATTTCTGTTGATGTGCACTTCTTGATTTTAAACAGTGTGAAGAGTGTCTGTGCTGGCAGCATGGAGTCTGTATGGGTTTACTGGAAGATAATGTACCTGAGAAATATACCTGCTATATTTGCCAAGATCCTCCAGGTACAGAACTTTTAAAGTTACACAACCTTCTTATGTATGTAGTAACTATTAGTTTATATACTTCTGTTGCAAAGATTAAACTTTTTTTTCGCTTCACTAGCTGTGTCTCTTTAGTAATCAAATTCAACTTTCTGGATCTGTAAGTGAACTCATGTGAATGCACGAGTCAGTGTTGTGGAATTACAGCTGGACAGGAATGGAAATCAACGTTTAACTGTGGCCATCTGTGTCACATTTGTCAGTAATAAGAATTTAAGTTGATTCTACTGCCTGACTACAGAAAACGAATTTAAAAACACTCAGGAGAATTCAGTAAAGACTCCTTATGATTAAAATGTAGACACATCCTAAGGGACATGACTGCAGCTTTCTTCCAGTGAGGCCAGGCTTATGTGCTGATTAAAACAAACCAACAAGTGGTGCTCTGGTTCTCAGCCTCTGCGATGTCCTCAGCTTATTTGGAAGAGGCATAGCTATAAATATAAACAGAAGTTATCATGGGTAGTACAGTCAGAGTTGATTAAGCCGTGCATTTTCTACTCTTAAACACGAGGCTGGATAGTTGAAAATGTCTCAGCTCATCTTATGCAGCAGATAAAAACTGCGCTTCTGACATGGGTTGTTTCTGGCTTCCTTCTGTGTGTTATAAAACTTTGCTGAGTGTGGAAATGGATGAGGCTTGTGTCCATGCTTATATGATGAGATGCCTGGGATATCAGCCTGCGTCATCACAAGGCCTTCTTGGCTTATGTCAGGGGTGTCCAACCTTTTGGCTTGCCTGGGCTGTGTTGAGTGAATAGTCTTGGGCTGTATACAAAATATATACTATAGTTAATGTATATAAATAAAAAAAAGTTTTGTTACTTACAGTTAATTAAAATATCAAAAAGAAGGCAAAACTGTATGACTAGTGAGTTGGACACATAGTTTACATGCTTATTTGCATTGTGATTACTGCTTTTCTTGGCAACCACTCGCTCCTCAGTTGTTAAATTGTTGACTTGTGGCTAAGCATAGTTTGTGCACTAACACTGTTTGTATTCATGGCAAAGAAAAGACTGCTTACATACAGTTATCTTAGTCAAATAATTCATCATCTTTAAGGTTGTATTTATTATAATTATTAATACAGTATTTTGCACCCACGACTTGAACCACTTATTTTCAAGATAGTTTACTTTGGATTTAGTTTTGAACCCAGCTGAGGTGCACGTGCAAGCTGAAGTTGTGCCATCACACTTGAACTTTATCAGAATGCTTTCCAGTGAAAACTGATTACAACTAACATTTCATTCGCTTAACTAGTTTAATTACTTCTATTTTTTTTTCCACTTTGAAGATCCTGAAACTTTTATTTTTTGTTTGGACTGGATTTCCAAGACAGGTAAAATTTTTATCCAGCATTTTGACTGCAAACTACAAAGTGGCTTCTCAATTTCACTGAACCTTTCCTTAGCTTGAAATGAGCTAAAATAGAATTTATGAACTGCAAAAAGCTATGCCCAATTTTAAAAGCATATTATTGGGCAAATGCCTCATTTAGGAACTTCCCCTGTTTAGTTCTGGGACTCGTTACAGCACCATATTGTCAGAAGTAAAAGCACGCTTAGTATAATTATGCCTAAAATCATAGCTGTCATTTTGGACTTTTTTGAGCCAGATAGGATTTGTAAGTGATTTGTGTTCAGATAACATTTGCCCGTTTCAACATAATCAAGATATTGCTTGTTATATGACAGATGCTTTTAAGTAATAGGAAGCATACATTATTAGAAATCTCGTTAGTGCATTCACACAGGAAGAGAGAGAACTTTGTGTCCACGAGTATACCTTCAAATAAATGATGCCATGAATAGGCTTTAGTTGGATTGAATCATAGGATGGCTTGGGTTGGAAGGGACCTTAAAGACCATTGAGCTTCAGCCCCTCTGCTGTGGGCTGGCTGCCCAGGATGCCATCCAGCCTGGCCTTGAAAGCCCCCAGGGATGCAGCACCCACACTGTTCTGGACAGCAGTGCCAGGGCCTCGCCACCCTCTGAGTAAAGAATTTCCTCTTCACTTTTAACTTAAATCTCTGCTCTTTTAGTTTAAAGCCACCCCCCTTTTGTCCTATCACTATCAGACTGTGTAAACAGGAGGGAGACTGACTTTGTATAAGCTCCCCTCAAGTGCTGGAAGGCCGCACTGAGGTCTCCCCAGAGCCCTCTCTTGTCCAGGTGGAACACCCCCATCTCCCTCAGCCTGTCAGCAGAGGTGCTTCAGCCATCTGAGCATCTTCTTGGCCTCCTCTGGACCCGCTCCAGCAGTTCCACATCTTTCTTGTGTTGGGGGCCCCACGGCTGGACACAGCACTGCAGGTGGGGCCTCACACGGGCAGAGCAGAGGGGGACAATCCCCTCCCTACCTGCTGCTCCCCTCAGTTGATGCAGCCCAGGCTGCAGTTGGCTTTCGGGGCTGCAAGTGCACACTGCTGCCTTGTGTCTAGCTTTTCGTCCACCTCCATGCTGTTTAGATAACCGTGAAGTTTTAAAACTCAGGGGTTGATTCTTTTTGGCTGAACAGCATTTGCAGCTGGGAGCTTTCCTAACACAAAAATAAACGTGAGACTTCTGCTGGAAAATGAGGCCTTTTGGAGGTGTTGCCTCAAAGTATTCCATACTGTCCTGTGTTGCTCAGTGGCTGTGTGCTCACAAGCATGCTCTTCGGATTTGCCTTTGAGGCAGAGATCTGGTGGTGAATTTAGGTTTCCTTTATGTCCATGGATCTATATATCGATCATGATATGGAAGCCATTTTGTTGCTATTTTTAATTACCTTCCAAAAGAGATGTAAACAGCTATGAGTAGTTTCTCAGTAGAGCATCCAGAGAGTTTTTTGTTTCACTGTGCCCCAGGTAACAGCCCAGCCAGTGATGCTTCCCAGTGGGTAGGTAGTGCAATCCCTTGGTTTCATCCTGCTGCCTACTAACTTTACTTTTTCAACTAACCCCTGACTGCTACCATTTTCTAATGAACGTTAACCCGCTTGTACCGGAGACTTCTATGCATATGGGTCTGAGCCTGTGCTCCAGTAACATCTCTGGCTTTGTAGCTGCTCTGACTGGGCTGTGTCTGGGGCAGTGCATGGGGTGTTCTGAGGACATCTGCTGCAGCAACACAGTGTGGAGGTGGGGGTGGATTGGGCTCTTGTTGGTTTTCTTTGTTTTCATTTTTTATTATTTCTTGTAGTTTTGCAAGCTTATCAAATTTTACTCTTCTGCTAATACCTTTTTTGTTCTCCTTCTTCAATTTCTTTTACAGATGCATTTACCATTTAACAATTTCATTTCAGCTGTTGTTAATATTCTGACCTCTTAAGCTGGAATTAACATTATTAATAGTTTAATATGGGCAAATTCTTCATCAGCACATCAGTGATTCCTTTAAAATTTACATTTGAGTGACCGTGTTAATAAGTGCATGAAACGCGTATAGAAAGAGTGGTTGTCTCTCGGGGCATTTCTGTCTGCAGAGCTGTATCCAGGCTAGCTTTAGTTATAATCATGGTTACCAGAAGGTGTGATACTCTGCTACAGTCACGCATTTCTCTGGGCATCAGCTGCACTTGCTGATGTGAGAATTGGGGTTTCAATGCCCCTGGCTTTTACAGCTGGGCTGAGATTTTCTTGACCAAGGTACCATCTCGCTTCCCACTTGCAAGTTCTTCATGTCTCCAAAGTTTTGTCTGCTATCATAAGATCGTTAGTAGTGTTATTGATAAGAGCTAGTAAGCTGTTGCAAGACAAATAACTGGAGTTACTACCAGTAATGTTAACATGCCATAGTTAATGTTGCATTTTAACACCCTCATTACTGTTGCTTTAGGTCAGAGGTCCAGCTTAAAGTACTGGTATGAGAAGGAGTGGTTAAGTAATGGCCACATGCATGGCTTAGCGTTCTTGGAAGAAAATTACTCCCACCAGAATGCCAAGAAGATAGTAGCCACTCATCAGCTTCTTGGCGATGTGCAGAGAGTGATAGAAGTACTGCATGGACTGCAGCTGAAGATGAGCATATTAAAGTAAGCAGTATTTAAGTATCAGTTGACATGTTCTCAGCATGAATTAGATTTCAAGTAGTAGAAAAATAACAAGAAATTTGGACTTAATTTTGTGTTTCTCTGCAGATATTTGTCATTGTAGTTTGAATTGTTAATGTTGTCTTGGAAAAGTGTGGTGGGGAGTGTAAACTGACTGTGAAGAAAAGCTGGGAAGATATGAAGAAAACTAACAGCAGCTTCTCCTAAAGCACCTAAATAGAGCAGCAGCGATTAGAGCATCGGTGTATAACCATGGTGATATTCTTACAACGTTTGCCTGCTCTATCCAGAAATTTTAAATCTTAGCTTTCTTAGTAGAAATAATCTCTCTCTTTTTTTTTAGCATAATTGGTTGCTGTGTAGAGGAAGAACAGTTGGACCTTCAACAACCTGTAGTAGCTCAATTCTGTGCAAACATGGTACACTAGAAACAAAAGAAAAAAACAGCACTAATGTTTTCCATAATCCCTGTAGAAATCAATACCTTTCTGTTTAAGGTCACCCTTGGTTCTGATGACTGAGAATTTTTTTCTAATCCTCATCCAGCAGTTTCAAATTGGTTGAATAACATTTATAATTTATTCATTGATAATTTGCACAACAGCAACTGTTTGGAAAATGAAGCTTTGAGTGTTTCCAGCTCTCTTTTAGTCTTTTTTTCCCCTTAAATTTATCTGTGGTGTTGCAGTGGTGGCAGTGGCAGTGTTTGGAATGCTCAAAGCAAGAAGGTGCCAATTGTAACACAAGATCTTGCTTTTCCACAGAGGTGTCCTTAAGTCAGATCTGAAAGTACCTTTTTCTTGGGGGTGACTGGAACATAAACATCCTAAGACCAGTCCTTAAGCCTTTCCTTCTTAAATAACAACACTTTAGACTGATTTTCAGTTGTCAGTTGACATTTGTCTAGTTTTACGGTCCGGAGCACTGGACAGGTATGTGATGGTTGTTACAGGCTTCATTCATTTTTTCTCTGCCGCCCTGCAGTTGTTATGATGGCCTGGTTCCCTTAAAGATGGTGTGTTCCTTGTTGAAGACTGCTGCCCCATTTTTTTGATCATTGCGTAAATCAAAGTGGGTTTTAAAAAAAAGTTACTGAATTAGAAGAATGGTTGTATTGCTGCTGCAGATCTGCGATCTGGGAGAGAAATGATCTCACAGTCACAAGGGTGTTGCTCGGTATTTCAAGGAGGTCCCATGGGATCACAGGCGATGTGCCAGGTTTGGTGCAGGGGGAGGGAGCACCAGCCCTCAGAAGGCAGGAGTCAGAAGGGTGCTCAGGCATCCAGCATGGGAGTGTCCTCACTTGTGGAGCTGCCTTGTCATGTCCTAGCACTAAGGAAGTCTTGCGCAAAGGGTCCCTTGCTGCTTTGCTCAGCGAAGAACTCCTTTAGGTGTAGAATGTCTGGAGCTGGAGCAGAAAGCTCTGGTGAGTGAGCACTTGGCTTTGCCTTTTCTGGAAGTGCGTTCAGGATACCTCACCAAGGCTGTGACAACAAATGAATTTTGTTTGTTATATCCCTGTAGTAATTGGATAGCTGTAATTGTCCCTGATGCTGAAATAAAAAACTTTCAAGAGAGATTCCATATTAGTCATTTTGAAAGCAAGGAAAATCAGAATTTTAATAAAGGGCGGCTGGTGGGGACTGTGACGTGTTGGCGTAGCAGGCAGTACTTCTCCCAGTAATCCCAAGGGGGCTTAAAGGGAAGTTAGGTGTAAAGGAAATAATGAAGTACTACTACACTACTCCAAGTCTGCAACTGTTGTTATTAGAGGGTAATATAAAATCAGTGGATTCAATTCTCAAGCTTATTTGGGGGGAACGGCAGGCAAAAATCTGAAAGTGAGTGGTTGGAGGGCTTTACTGGTATAGAAATACACTTTATATTAGTGAATATATTTTAGTTCCAGTGTACTTGACCTACCTGTTTAAAATACTACTAAAAGTGTCCCCATGAAAATGGGTTAATGCTGTTAACGAATTATAAATAATGAGGCAAATCCCCACCCTTGAGGGCAGCAGCATTGGTGAAATTTTATATTCACACCTTTGCAGTGTATCTTCATTTTTTCCTTAATGCCAACGCTTGGCTCGTGTGCCATGTTAGAGACATGAGAATAATGAACCTAACAGAGCACTGTAGGATAATGCATGTTGGAGGTCAGGGAAATTACATTATTTCAGCATATTTTGGTGTTTTCATTGATACTGATGGCTAAAGTGTGTAATAATGCAAATGTTCTTGCTTGCTTTCTTTACATGGTAATACAGCATACTTAGTCATTTTAAGTTTGAATTTGGTGGATGTTTGACTACTTCTTTCATGTTTGAACAGAAGTAAAGAACATCCTGACCTAAAGCTCTGGTGTCATCCGTGGAAGCACATTACAGTGGATGAAAAAATCCATACAAAACACATCATTCACATCGAAGAAAACTGCTGCAGAGAGGAGATGGCGAGTTATAGAACTTGGAATGGGACAGCTGAGAAACCCTCAGCCATTCCTTCTGTGGAGGAATCTTACATCACAAGCGAACACTGTTACCAGAAACCTCGGGCCTACTACCCTGCTATAGAGCAGAGGTTGGTGGTGGAAACGAGAGGTTCAGCCATGGATGACGGCGTAAATAGAATAAGGGAAAATGGGGATGACGTCCTGTCGGAGAGGCTCGGTTGGAATCTGGACCGAGAAATATGTAAAATGGAAAATGAATCCAAACACAATTACTCCAAGGTATTTATATTAAAACAACCCTCTCTGCAGAGGGAATGTGTTTGCCTGGCGAAGTGCAAAACTCATTAGCCCTTTTAATGGTATTTAATTTATTTGTGTTTATTTTTTCCTGTCCTAATGTTAAATTTAGGTTGCCGGTGCATGTTTAAATAATAGACACGATCACCTTCACCATTTCATCCCAAAGGTCAACTTTAGGGTTTTAAATCATCTGTACAGTGTGCAATGTGCACTGTGGTCTGCCAGCACTTTGTTGCTCTTTACTTGTCTGGTTTAAGTAGTACAGATAAACACTAGGGAGAGAGCAGGGCAAGCACGTATGATACTCTCAAATACACTGCTATTCCAGCTTTTGGTTGTTATCAGCTTGTTCCCGCATTGCTTTTAATAGTTACATTAATTAAATTGATTCCACATTCTTCAGGCAACATGTAAATAAGTAACCTGAACTAATGGTTAAGAGTAGTCCTCACCGAGTAGTTCAGTTTTTTCCTACTGAAGCACTCTAGTTTTTTCCTCTTAATGATTGGTTCTCAATTTCAGCTCCATCAGTCTGGCAAACTTGCAGCAGAGGCCTCTCTTTCTACATTGCAGTGTGCAGATCAGCTTCTGTTAGGTGGTGTCAAGTCATGAAATACAAACTGACAAATGTTGGAAAGCCTCAGGGAGCTACTGACCTCCCTTTTTTCTGGATGAGAATGCTGTTTAGCTTTTATTTCATGCAAAAGAACACATAAATTATGTTCTTTCTGATTTCTCTGTCGAATCCATTGAGATGGCTTTTCATTCCCCAGAAAGGCATGTGTTTCAGTGTTTTAATCTCTTAGGAGTCTTTCTCTAAATCCTGTCATGTTTCTGAAAAATGGTGGAAGAAAGTATGGGAAGTACAATCTGCTGGCACAGTGCAGTTAAGTTTTATAAGTCTTCTAGATGCTTTGATTAAACTTATAGTAGAATTGAGATTAGATTCCTTCAGGATGAGCCACTCCTCAGTGTGGCACAGCTTGCTCTTTGGTTGGTTACTGTTGTGTTTAAAGGAAAATTTGTAATGTTCTCCTGGATGCACAGATTAAGTGCAGTACCTTCCAGCTGGAGGTTTGTGGGGAGTGAGCTGTGGGTAAAATTTACAGGTCAGTGTTATCTTCCCAGAATAAGGTGCTGGAGAAGCTGCAGAGGCGAGCTCTTGGCAAAATAACTATGAAAACAACGTTGCTTTTGAAACTCTTCCTTCTTCTCTAATCCTCTGTTCTATTAGATTTTTTTTATTTTAGGGGTCTGTTACTGATCTGTATTTAGGTGCTTTTGCCCAAACTGCCTTCACATTTGTGTACTATCTCTTCCCTGTTGCCTGCTAGCCTAAGATTTGCTAAGCCATTAGCTTGGGTCACTGTGGGGATAAACAGTCTGCCTCACCATTTCTACATCACTGTTACAAATATTGACATCTGTATTTCTGCTAGGTAAGAGAGCCTGCGTCTAAGAAAGCTTCTGCGGAGGAAGCTATTGAAATGAAACTGCTGGAAAAGGACAAAGAAGGAGTTGTGAACTCACAGCTGCAGTGGCAGCTTAATCTTTTAGCTCACGTGGAATCTCTGCAGGATGAAGTCATACACAGAATGGATTTCATTGAGAAGGAGCTAGATGGTAGGTAGCATTTTTCTGTTTCAAAAAATAACTGCATATTGTCCTACTGAAGTAATACTGCTGTTCAAAACATGCTGGCTTCCATTTTACTTCTGCAGACCTACAGAGTGATCAGCATGAAGCAGTAGGATGTACTGCATTTAGTAATAGAGAGCAGGCATGCTCCTGGTGCTTGGAGGGTTTTAAAACAAAATTGAAGATCAAATTAATACCATGAAGGATTTAATTCACATAAAAAAGTCCTGACTGCATCATCTCTCTGAATACTTGCATCAGATGATGCAGTGCAACACCTTTCTTATCTTCTTGTTGTTTGTTGTCATTTTCCATAGCGCTTCTGTGTTTCTGAGCTTCGCTGTTCTTTGGGACTTCTGGCTGTTTCAGCCTCTTCTATACAGCCTCTTCACTGCACAAGGCTCTTATCTTTTTTTGGATCTCTTCAAAATTCTTTACTTAAGTGTCACTAGAGATTTGGCTAGTTACAGAGAACTGCCCTTCAGGTATTAACTTAAGCAAGCCAGAATAATCATTTTGCTTGCTGGCTGTCTGACTGTCCTTCTCTTGTAGTTGTTCAGCCCCTCAGTACCTTACTGAACTGAAGAAATCTTTTGGGTAACGAAGATCAGGCCTATAATTACACTTTCATAAATGAAGGTACTTGAGTTCAGAAGAGTTGGGCTTCTTGTATCTGCTGCTAGGCTGTAGGGCCGCTTGGTGCTGCTACTCTGACCAGGAATTTCCTTGCCCGAGGGCTGGATGTGTTGCTGGTTGGGCAGTGCCCACCAGTTCTGTGGCAGACTTTGCCCTTGCATGAATCTAGCCTGTGATCTTGTTAGTGGCAGCGCCTGCTGCGTGTTCTCTTGACAGGCATGTCTTGTCTTCCACCTGGCCAAGGAAATGAGCAGGCATTTGTTTCCCTCTGTGATGCTGCTCCATCTTCTGAGACATAGTTCGATGTAACTGCCTCTCTGATGGTTGCAGTACCTCATGGCATGAGTTCTCAATATGTCAGGTTCTTGTTTCCCGCTGAGAAGCTTAGAGCAGGAATGACGTCTGCTGTTTATGCTTTGAGATTTCATCCTCATTTTCCTTTATTCAGTTCATGGAATCATAGAATGGTTTGGGTTGGAAGGGCCCTTGCAGCCCCCCAGCCCTACCCCGCTGTGGGGCTGGCAGCCTCCCACCAGATCAAGCTGCCATGGCCCCATGCAGCCAGGCTTGGGCAGCTCCAGGCCTTTGGAATTGCAGCATGCATGAGTCCAGCCCCATAGGCTTGTACATGTTGAATCTGATGAGGCAGTCTTGAACTTGCTCTTCTCATGTAATAGGAGGGATTTTGCTGCTTCAGCCCCCTCCTAGAGTTTCAGAGACGCAAGAGGTGTGGGAATTCTGACTGCCAGGGAAGACTGAGGCAAAGAACTCAGAGTGCCTCAGCGTTCTCCTGGTTTACTGTAGCTGGTTCTCCCTTCTCTTTTACTGGGGGGTGGCAGTAGGGGGGATACGCTGTCTTTGGCCTTTCTCTTCTGACCAGTGTACCATCTTGCTGTTTTTCACATCCCTTACCAAGTGCAGTTCCATCTGTGCCTTGGCTTTCCTCATCCTATCTCTGCACATCTGGACAGCAACCCTGTGCTCTGCCCAGCACACACCCCTGCTTCCACTGTCTGTGATTTCTTTCTTAGCCCTCGCTTTGAGCAGCACGTCCCTGCTCAGCCATGCTGGTTTCCTGCTTCCTCTGTCTGATTCCTTACACTGGGGAATGGAGAGCTCTTGTGCTCTCAGGCAGGCATCCTTAAGAGATGCCAGCTCTGCTCTGTCCGTCTGTCCCTGAGGACAGCTTCCCAGGGGATCTCATCCAATAATTCTTTAAACAGCTGGAAGCTGGATCTTCTGAAGTTCAGGGCCCTGTCTTTACTTTTTGCCACACCCATATTCCTTGAGATCTTGAACTCCGCTATGCCATGGTCGCTGCAGCCCAGACCAACTCCAGTCTGAGCCCCTCTAATGATTTCTTCTGCATTGGCGAGCACCTGATCTAGTAGTGCTTCAGTGCTGGTTGGTCTGTGCAATACTCCAGGAGTCTCCTGGGTTGCTTGCAGTGTGCTGTGCTGCTTTTCAGCAGAGGCACCAGGTGGTTGAAGTCTCTCATTGGGATGAGAGACTGCGAAAGTGTGATGGCTTTTGTAGCTGGAGCAAGAAGGCCTCATCCACAGGCTCTGTCTGATCGGGTACCCGTAGTAAACCCAGCCACCAGAACCTTTGTTCAGGTCCATGGTTTTTAACCCACAGACTCTTCACCGGAGCATGGCTGTTCCTCAGAGGCAGCTCTCTGCAGCCTGTCCACCTCATAGCATAGAGGGCAGCTCCGTCACCCCTCCTGCCCTGCCTTTCTCTTCTGTAAACCTTTAGCCCTTGGTCTTCGCGCTCCAGTTGTGCGGTTTGTCCCACTGCGTTCCTGTGATGGCAGTTAGGTCGAAGTTTTCTAATTGTGCCATGGCTTCCAACCCCTCCTGCCCTGGGTGCCCTGTCATTTCAGAACCCCCTTGCACACCACGTCCCCTGCTTCCCTGCAGAAGGTGCCTGCGCTGGAGCTGATTGCCTCAGAGATTGCCAATGCTTTGTATTACCAGTCTGTTCTTTTAAAATCCGATCTTGAGGCATTCCAATAGTACCATCTTCCTAGCACCACGTGCTGGTGTATCTAGTCCTGAGTTTTCCTTCTCTGCTTTCTCTTGGGAACATCTGTTTTTTTCCTTTAAAATTTCCCTTAAATGTGAATTGTCACTTTGTACCAAAAGCTTTTCTAACGATGGATAGGAGGAGCCTCGCTTCCTGCTCTCTCTCAGGCAGCGCGTTCCATCTTAGCCTACCTTTCTCAAGACTCACGAACAACGTAAAGCACTTGTTCTGTGGCTCAGAGCGCTCTATCTGGGAACTGACAGAGCTCCCGTTTGTTTCCTTGGCAGTGCTGGAGAGCTGGCTGGATTACACGGGGGAGCTGGAGCCGCCAGAACCGCTCGCTCGCCTCCCGCAGCTCAAGCACTGCATAAAGCAGCTGATAACGGACCTCGGCAAAGTGCAGCAGATCGCGCTCTGCTGCTCAACGTGAGACTGGAGAATGCTGGGGACTGTTACCAAGCGCGAAGTTGGAGCATCTGGCGTGAACAGCTCTGTGTATTTAAGTGAAATTAGCATGCTGGTTGCATGTGATGCAGATTGACTTCAGGGATTTGTGAAGAAGCGCCGTTCGAAGAACAGCCAAAAGGTTATTTTATCATAATTTGGGGTTTACTGGGCAATTGTAACAATATGGAAGAGGTTAATACTGTTGTCTTCAAAGGTTGGGTGTCGGTTGATTAAATTATACCTAAATTTTCACTCCTTACAAGTTGCTCATTGAGGCGGTAGACTTCATCATTAAATTGACTAAAATTGTGCCACTGAAGAACAGAGTTCTAAGAGCCAAAAATGTTCAGTTGACAGAGGTTGTAAATAACTTTGCATAGTTTCAGTGACTTGTGTCATGTTTTACTCCTTCTGGTTTATGCGTAATAGCACACGGTATTTAATCATTAGGAAATGTTATAACAGTTTTCAGACCTAGACAGTATGAACGTCCAGCTGTAAACTATCGGCTGTGACATGGAGGGCTGCAAGTAACAGCGGCCCAGCCCCGCTCCTGTCACGGCGAGTGGCGCAGCAGGAGCTCAGGGTGGATCGCGCTTCCTTCCAGGACGAATGCTGGTTGTCAGTACTGACCCTGTCGCCCACGTGGCGCTGGGGCAGGGCTCCGTGCCGTGGGGCGGTGCCACCAGCAGCTCTGCAGCGGGACGAGCGCTGCCGCGGGCGTCGTGTGCTCTTCTCCCATTTGTTGGTAATTGCCATTCCGGTTCTATCTTGAAACGTAGGCTTTTTTCAACGCTCGGAACGTGTTCATTGTAAAGACTTGCTATGAATGTGTGGTTTTGGGAATCAGTTTATTTTCTATTTGTGTAAATAAAGCCTCGAGATCTATGCATGAGGTACTGTCCTGACAGGCAGCGAGTGGGTTATTAACGGTGTACGTTGACGAGTTCCCTTTTATACCTTGTTTTAATTTCCTGGTTTTATTACTTCGTGAGGGCGAGGTGAAGGTGCCTGAATTCAGCTGTGCTGTGCAGCCCTCCTTGCAGCGGCGCTGTGCTGGAGCGCGGTTCATCGTCGCGCTGTCGGCAGCGGCCGCGCCTTCGCTTTCCTTCCCTAACGCAGCTGGGGTCACCATAGGAAGTGGTGAAGGTGTTTTTCCACGGAGAGGGCGTCCTGAGGGAGCTGAGGGTGGGCTTGGCACGTGGCGCTGGTAGGAAGGCCGGAGCCGTACCGTGAGCCTGTCCTGCTCGTTTGCTGCGAACAGTGATGGTTTACTATATAAACTCCTACAATAGCTTGGGTATTTTTAACTTAACGTTGTCTACACGCGGAATGTTTTAATCAGTTCCTGCAGAAGATGAAGTAATAGGGCTTCTCTAGGTAGTCACTACAGCTTTGTGCAAAGAGTCGTTTCAGGGAATAATTAGTCTCTCCGTTTCATAATACGAATTGGTATATAATGAGTACAACGTACGTACAGCAGGAAAGTGAACTTCCTGTAACTCAGAATAAAGATTACGTGGTATTGAGGTCCCACTTCACCCTCTGAAGGTGACCGCGGCGTTGCACCGTGTCTCGCTCCTGCTGGTGACCCCCAGCTCCCAGCCTGTAGGGCGGGCAGCGGGCCCAGTCCGGCAGCACAGCGCCGGCAGGAGGGCTCCGGGTGGCTGCGAGGGCGTGGGGCTGTCAGGGCAGGAGGGCCGGGAAGGGGAGCCCTGGCTGAAACCTGCAGCAGGCGTTCCCATGAGGTCTGCTGGGATGGGCATCGCTGCGGCCCCACGGCTGTGTGTGGGGGCCCGGGGCGTGGGAGCAGTTCCTGAGCTGACCGTTCTCCTTGGAGGCGAGCTTCTTCCCAGCAGCTGCTTCTTGTGGATTCATTTTAAGGTTTGGCTTCACCAGTTAGTTTGTGCTCAGGGCAGTACTTAGGAGATGGGAGAGAGGACTGTTCTGATGGGGAGTGGGGCGACCGATCCTGGAGGCTGGTTTTCCTGTAGCGGAGCTAGGGAAGAAGCCCTTGCAGGTAAAGACTGAAAGTATTTATTTAAACTAGACTAGCATTTCTCATGTTCGGGAAAGGTTCTTTATTGTGCTTTGGATTCATTTTGTCCCTGTTTCTGTGAGTTTCCACATTGTTATTTCGTAGCCTGGGCCAGCCGCTTGGTCTAGCATGTCACTTTTTTGTTCTTCAAATCACTGGTAAGTGAATGCAGCGTGGAGCCTTGATGAAATGAGCAAACATTGCACTGTGGATACACATTCGTCTTTGTTTATGCACTATTAGAACTGAGGGCGCTGTATATAGAATTTTGCTTTGGAGCAATATTTGCAAAACTTGAAAACTTCTGTATCTTGGTGTTTGGAAAAAATAAATAGGTTTTTGTTGGTTAAGTATTAGTGAAGTCTCTTTCAATTAACGATTCAATAAAATAACTTTGGACTTGTGTCTGTGGTCAAAACCACTCAAATCTCATCGCGTCTGGAGAACCTGACGCTGCTGTACGAGTGACGAGCAGTGCCATAACACAGCCCCTCCTGAAAAGTTCCCTTTAGGTATTTAAAACCTGGTGGGGTGGGTGGGGTTAAAACCTCTCACCGCGGCAGCAGAAGGGGGGGAGGGGGGGAGCTGAGCAGGACCTTGGGGCAGCCCCCACCCATGGCTGCACCTGGGGAACCGAGAGAGTGCGCTGGGGGGCCAGAGCCCGGCAGCAAGACGTAAAAACGGAGAGAGTCGAGCAGGGCCAGGGCAGGAAATGGGTCGGGTGCTGCTGCTGCGAGCTCAGAAAGGGAAGAGCGGAGGTTTCCAGGCTCTGTGCTGCTGCTGTGCGCTGGGCTGTGAGGGGCTGCTGCCGGCTGTGGCACTGTCCCGATCTGTTTACACTGCTGCTGGGGGCTGGACGTGATGCTGCTGAGCTGTCCCTGCTCCTGCCCAGTTCTCGAGTTGGGTCTGTCCTCCCGTAGAACTTTGGTTACACCAAAGGCTGCCCGAGCTGCGGGGCTGCTCCGTGTGCCCCAGCACGGTGGTGCGTGTAGTTACCACCCTTATAAAGGACGTGCCCTTAATTAAGACATTACAAGCAGCTGTTGCTGTGTGTCCTGGAAGATCCTGTTTAATGGATGAGTTAAAGCTTTAAACCCATCTCTATGGGGTGAGGTAAGGGCAGCTTCCTGCCGCTGCTGCAGGGCAGGGATGCTCCTTCAGGCCAAGGGGGCTCTGGGGGCCCAGGCTTTGTCCCGCACGGAGCCCGATGTGCACAGGACCTGGAGCTGTGGGGCTGTGCCTCTGCCCAGGCTCAGCCTGCAGCTCTGGGCCCTGCTCCAGCTCTTGCAGCAACTGTACCGCTGCCAGGCAGCACGGCTACTGCCGTGCCCTCACTGCAGCGCCATGGCCTCTGCCTTCTGAGCATTGCTCAGGGCCCAGCAGCCCACAGTGGGGAGTGCTGGGGCTGGGAGGGGGGCCCTGATGTGTCCTGAGGCGGTGGGTGTGGGTGCTGGAGGGGCTGTGGGCCCCGGCTGTGAGCAGGCCCGGGTGCCCATCCTGGGGGCTGTGGCTGGGGGGGCCGTGCTCTCAGCTGCTCTTTGCTCCCTTCCCTGTGGGCCCCATCTCTGGGACCGAGCCATCCGTCAGCAGCAGGTAGGAGCTGATGGCTTCCCGCAGGCCCAGGCTGATGGGGGAGTCTTCCTCCTCCTCCCCTGATGGTGGCACGGCCTCTGAGAGCAGGACGGAGCTGCGGGGCAGACGGGGTGGTCAGCGAGCAACGCCTGGCCCCAGGGGGACCACGGTCCCCACAGCCATCCCCACCTGTCAATCTTGTCCCAGTTGATCGTTCGCTTCTTCACCACGGCGGGCCGGACCGGGGCTGGTACTGCCTTTGCCACCTCCATGGTGCAGGGTTCCCTGAGGGTGCAGCACAGACCCTCCCCGCACTCTGCGTGGGGGACAGCAGTGTCAGCGTGGTGCTGCACCCAACCCGCGGGCACCCATGGCCAGCGCTGGCCCCGGGCTGACCTCTGGTGCTCCTTACCGCTGTAGTGGTCCACGAGGTCGTGCAGGCTGGGGAAGGTGAGGCGGGGTGAGATGTAGAGCCAGCCGTTCTCCAGGCGGTGGATGCGGTAGTGTGTGACCGCATCCCACGAGGCGAGCTCAGCGCGCCGCACCGACAGTGAGAAGCCGCCTGCAGGGACGTGGGGTGCGGTGGGGTGAGCTGCCTGAGGCCCCGCTCGGCCTCCAGCTCTGACAGCCTCACTTTTATCAGTGGGAGCACCCCCACAGCTGCCGGCAGCCCGGTGCCAGCCCCGTGCCATCGACATCCCACCTCGGGGACACAGGAGTCCCAGGATGGGCACCGACAGGTTTTCCCTGCCCAAAGCTGCTGCAGCACCAGGATGACAGCGATGACAGCGCAGCATGGCGGAGCTGCCAGGAGAAGGGCCCAGTCCCGGGGGTACCCAGCGGGGGCCCCTCATGGTTGCTGTGGGGCTCTGTGCCATGAGCAGGGCCCGTTTCGTCTCTGAGGCTGAGCCTCTCCACTTAACCAGCAGCTGCAGGAAGCCGTTTTGTTGGTTCGTTGAGGCCCCTCGGTGGAGGAAGAGGCTCAGCACGGAGCAGAGCAGCGGCAGCAGGAAGCGGCTGCGGGGGGCACCCCAGTGCCACCAGGTGTGGTGGTGGAGCAGCCCCATTCTGGGCCTGGCCCTTCGCACGCAGCGTGGAGGGGCAGGGAAATTCCTGACACAGAGGAGGGGGCGTGGGGATGGGCCCTGGCAGCACCGTGCACGAGTTCTGGGGGATTCTCAGGGTCTTAGCTCTGCCCTGAATGCAATGGCACCGCTGGATGCTGCTGCCCTGTCCTGTCCCACGCCATCCCACGGGTCCTGCCTCCTGCGCCCGCTCCCACTCACCCTGCAGCTGCCTGTCCCAAACCCCCAGGGTTGTGGGGCCGCGCTCACCTCTCCGGGTCTGGCTCTCTCGGATCAGGAAGGCTCCGCTGTGGTTGCCCGGCTGCAGCAGCAGCTCCTCCGCTTTCTCCCGGCTGACGCCCTCGTACAGCCACCTGCACGGCAGCGGGTGGTGGTGGCAGGGCTGCGGCACCTCCTGTCCCGGGGGATGGGGACAGGGGCCGGCAGGTGGCCCTGCAGAAACGCCTGTGGGCCGTGTGGCACCGGGCCCCAGGCGTGGGGGAGAGGGGTGGGGACACTGTTGGCACATCCCTGAGCTCAGCTCCAATGCCAGCAGTGTGCCTGGAGGCCCCGGTACAGCGGCCGGGTTTTGGCCTCGGGACAGTCCACGAGTTTGGGGTGTCCCAGCTCTGTCCCCTATGCCCCCCTGGGCTGGCACCCACCTGTGCCGCACTTTGGCCACGCAGCTGCTGGGGACGAGGCACTCCTTGCCGGACGCCTGGGATGCCACCAGCCACCACTCCCCATCCCTGCGGGGAAGGGGGACGCGATGTCCTGCGGCGGGGGGGGGAGGGGATCCCCACGGCCACGGGGACGGGTGCCAGCAGCGCCCGCTCGGTGTGGGACTTACTCAGAGAGGACGCGGAGCTGCTCGCCCATCCTCAGCACAGCGGCTGCCCCCGCGCCGGAGGGGAAGTCACACAGGGCCAGAGCCAGGAATCCGCCCGGGGCTGCGGGGAACAGCGCGGGGCTCAGAGCCCGGGAGGGCCACGTGGGCGGGGGGACGCCGCCGGAGGCCGAGCACTCACCCGCCTGTGCGGGCAGCGGGGACGGCGCGGGGATGGAGGCCAACGGTGCGGCGCCGAGCGACTTCTCCCGGCTGGGCAGGCTCCCCATCCCTCGCCGCACTGCGGGGTCAGCGCGCAGCCCCGGTCACCGCCTGCGGGCCCCACCGGCTGGAAGGGAAGGACGGTCCGTGGCAGAAGGCAGAGGGGACCCACAGCCACGCGCCCCACGGTGCCCACATCGGGCTCAGGGCTGAGGGCTGAGGGCTGCGGGCTCCCATCCCAGAGCGGCGCATCCCCGGCACAGCGGCTCCGAGCCAGGCGGGGCACGCGGAGCCCCGGGCCGGGGCTGAGCTCCCCTGGGAGCCCTTCGAGGAAACGGCCTCGGCCCCGGGACGGCCCCAGGGGGACGGGCAGCTCACGGCCCCGCGCGGGGCTGCGCTCAGCGCTCAGCGCTGCCTCCTCACCCCGTCCTGGAATCCGCCGGGACGTGGGGCACCCGGAGCCGCCAGCGGGCCGTGAGCCCCCCCCTCCGTCTGCAGCACTACACGCGGGCTCCCCGCCCCTGGCGAGGCACGGCCGAAGCTGCGCGTGACCCGACCCCGCGGGCTGAGCCCCCGGTTCCCGCTGTCACCCACCAGGGGCCACCCCACCCACCTGCCGCTCACCGCCGCCATCGCACCGCGTTCCTCAGGGCCGGGCAGGCACCGAGCGTCCCGGGGTCCTTCGCCGCGGTGGGTTTGGGCGCGGGGCCGCTCCCGGCCGCGCACCGCCGCGGTGCGAGGCGACAGGGCCGGGCGCTGCCGAGGCACCTGCGGGCTGCGGCGCTTCCTGTGCCGCGTGCAGCGCAGCGCGGTTCTCCTTTTCGCTCGGCACCGCCGCGCAGCGCAGACCGTGGGGCGGCCTCGGCGCCGGGCGCGGGGCGCGGGACAGCCCCGGGGTGTGCGGGTGTGCGGGAGGGGCCGGCAGCTGCCGCCGGGGACACCGGGGACGCAGCCGTCCGGGCCCAGGGCCGCGCGGTGCCGCCGGGGCTCTGTGAGCAGGAGCGGCTGCAACGCTTCGCCGTAGCGCAGACAGCGCCCGCAGACCCAGCAGCGCCCGCAGCCCCGGCGCCGCTCCCTGCCCCCGGCCGCGCTGCTGCGCTCACATCCTGCCGCTGCCTGCGCTGCTCTGACGGTTTCTGGTCAATCGCAAACCACCGTGTCCGTGTGAAGTGCGCACGGAAAAAGAACGGCACATATACGAAAGCAGCCGCCGCTCGGCCTCGCGCCGGCGGAAGGGTTCGGGATTTGGGGTTTGGGCCGCTCGGCTCCGCTCGGTCAGCGCTGGTGCAGCCCCGGCAGCAGCACACGGGGCCGAGCTGAGGGCTGAGCCGGTGCGGCAGCTGCTGCTGAAGCAGCGCGTGGCCCCTCTGGGTCCTGTGACAAAGAGGGAGGAGGAGGCAGAGCGGGACCCACGGGTCAGCCCCGGTGCAGCACGAGCCGCGACCCGGGATCGCTTTGGAGGCTCAGGTCCAGCAGAGGGGAAGGGCTCGGCACAAAGCACGCAGCCACCCAGCTCTGTCACTTGCTTCAGGAGTTAAGATAACAGATGTGTTGGGGGGAAGAAGCCTCTGTGGTCACTCCAACTTCCTCCTTGAAGCCATCGCCAGTGTCACTGCTCTGCCTCGAAAGCCTCCAGGGACGGGCATCCTTCCCCACCTCACTGGTTGGGGCTGCAGCACTCTCAGAGCTGAACAAGGAAAGCGCCCACTGCTGAGATGGAGCCTGCCAAGGCACCATCCACCCTGCGGAGAGCTCAGCTCCACCGCCTCCCAGCTGCCCCCAGCAAGGAGCACGCTGCAGCAGCACCCAGCAGCGCAGGGCGAGGCAGCACGGGCTGAGTTCCACCACCCAGCCCTGCGGAACCTCCGGCAGAGCCGAGCTCAGCGAGGCCGACCCTGCGCTGCTGCAGGGCACGCGGCACTCCGGCCAGAGCCGTGCTGCAAAGCAAACCTCGCTGGTGCCCTTGAACCGCCACGGCAACAGAACTCCCTTCTTCCTCATCTCTTTCAAATTGCCAAAACCTCATGTTTGCTCTCCTGGGCTCCTGGCCCACCAGCAGCGTGCTGCCCAGCACGCACCTGCCCCGCGGCGGGGTTATTTCCTCTAACTCATTTCATTGCCACTTCAGTGTTGTGTTTGCGTTCCTTTTGCTCTGTCTCTGTATTTTCATAAAGGAACTTGGGGAGGAATCACTTGTACGTGCCGCTGCCCTCGGTGCAGCCGGCAGTGACACCCTGCTGCACACAACTCTTCTGAACACACTCAGCACTTGCAATTAGCAGTCATTAATTAATTTCACCCGGCACCCAAGGGCTCAGCCTGCCATATGCTCCTGCCCTCCCCAGACCTGACCTTACGCTGACCCTGCCGGCCGGTTCTTCCCATTTCCCACCTTTCAGTTTGCATTTCTGAAAACATTTCATTTCAGCGGGAGTTCCCCAGGTATGAACCGGAGCCCACCCCCGGCCAGGACCGCAGCGCCAGGACTAACCCGCGACCAACAGCTTCACCACTTCTCAGCCCCAGACACTTTCCGTGAGCACAAGCTGACTGTCATCTTGAGAGCAGAAACTGGATCTGAGAGGCAGAAGATGAATGGCTGTTAAGCAGCGGCCGCTCAGCGCTGCTCCGTTCGCACCCGGCTGGACACGCGCATCGTTACAGAGCGAGCAGAGCTTACACTGCGCTCCGCAGCAGCCTCTGCTTTGTCCTGGCAGCAGAACTGCTGCTCAGCAGGGCTCACATCTCCTGGTACTTGCTGCCTTTGGAGGCAACTCTTGGTGGCAAACCATTGGCTGGAAGCTCAGTCAGAGCTGGAAGTTCCTTTCTGCACTCAGGCACAAGCCCACAGTGATGCCCCCAGACAGCTCCTGCCCGAGGACTCCCCCAGAAGGTTGCCCTTCCAGGGAAGGGCTTTGCCTCTCACAGGGAAGGCCACAAGTGGCAGAGCCGGCTGCAGCGCAGGGCCTGCCAAGAGAAACTACATGAGCACACAGGGTAACAACGAAATCATTTATAGCTTTATTTAATAACTGGTACAAAGTCCCCCTCAGGCAGAGCCTCCCGGTCCCATTCCCTACCTGAAATGGAGCAGAACATGAGCGTGACCCTCGGAGCAGCTGGCTCCCAGTGAGCCAGGACTGCTCAGCTGGTAAGTACGGATGTTTTGCTCGTCTGTCAAGACCTGCAGTATCCTGACCGCTCATCCCTTTTCTCTCCTTAACAGCCAGACCCTGGCACACAGCAGGCATTTTCTTCCTGCTCTCTGTGACCCAGACAGACATAAAAAGGCATCAGGATTGTGAATTCCACAAAGACAATAAACAGTACCTGCACAAAGGCATTCACTGCTCAACTGCTGGCCTGAGTCACATGAACACGGCCCACAGCAGTCACTGACATTCACTGCTGTTCCTGAGGCTCAGCGAAGTCCCTGTGCAGACACCCTGCCTGAGGATGGCAGCACTGAGGGGCAGAATCGGCAGTGCGGGAGATCTGGGGATCTCTGGATGGCAAGGAGCACTGCTGCCCATTTCACAACCTACTTGATGCTAAAGATTCCCCCTGTGCCAGGGCAGAACAGCAACTACGTGTTAACTGCACTCAGCTCCCCTGCAGGAGGGGCAGGCGGCTCAGTGGGGGCAGCCTGGAAGCCAGAGCTGCTGCAGTTTAATCCCTTGTATTCTGATGAATAGTGCACCTCGGTTAGTGTACATTCACTTGCTAATTGCTTTGCCCTTTCATGAGGCTCAGCTAAGAAATCACTCTGCTCCTTCTTAACAGACATAAAGAGACGAGACCACAACAGTATTTCTGACTGTTGGTTTTCCCACAGCTGCTTGGCATGCCACGAGTCCTGGGAACACAAAGACCTCCTGGTGGGCTCCGCGCTGCAGGCACAACTCTGCCTCCAGTGCCTTGAGCGTCACATCATCGTGGTCTTGCTTTCCCGTGTCCCACAGATGGCATTCCAACTGCACCACAAGGGTCCTTTAGCAGAAGCACAACTAGAAAGCAATTCTAAAACCTCACAAAGCCACAGAAATTATATATAAATGAACAGGGGAGACAATGGCTGTCATCTGAATTGATATACAGCACAGACAGGAGATGGTATCAGCATGTACAGTAATGTGATTTACTACGACTGCAGAATGTTAAACGGGCTGTAAAGAGGCTCTGATACCAAGGGCATACAGAAAGGACCAAAGTAATGCCAAATACAGACTACTAAGGAGGTGGGAGCTCAGATGGGCATGCACAAGTTAGAACAGTTAATGCCACATTGTATGAAATGCTATATTCTGAGTGGGTTCAGTGGGGGCGAGTGGAATTGTCTGAATCCAGAAGAGGGACTCCTGCTTAACAGGAGACTTCCATGGTTTGAGGTGCATCCTGGAGATCAATTCCATCTGGGGTTCCAGCACTGCCTTCACCATGGTTGCTGGCATGAGACCGGCTGCGGACGCTCTCCCCAGAGCCCACACTAGATGAGGAGTGAGTACGTGAGCGCATCAGCCTGGTCATACTAGCTGCCGGCACTGCAAGAGAGAACAAGAGCAGGACTTAGAAAAGCAGGAAGTTCACAGGCTCAGAGCAAATACCATGGTCACCCAAGAATGTGTTGCTGGGTAAGCACAGAAAGAGCTATACCCTCAAGAAGAAAACTCACTCTTCACTGCCAAAATTAAGTCTTTGCACGTCTAAAGCAAGATGTTTAAGGCCCAATTTCAAAAGGTCCAAGGTGAGCAAATGCCAGAAGTGTAACTGATCATTTGCAGGTGCAGTCACGGTGAGTGTGTGCAAACCAAGGCAGCTGTTGTACAAGTGACCTTTTGAAAGTCAGTCTTGTCACTCTAGAAAACCACAGAACTGAAATCATGCAACAATCAACAAAATACAAATGAAAGGTGAAAAACCATAGCAAACACGTTGTACAATGGGTCAGCCTAGCCCAGAGCAGGCCAGCAGGACATGCTGAGACGGAGCAATGCACCCGAAGAATCATTCAACTCAGTACACAGACTTGGGCCAAGGCAGATGCACAGTTGAAGGTACCTGACTCAGTGCTTAGGTGGCTGAGCTGCACATAAGGGACTGGAAACAACACGAGACAAGGAAAGGGATGAATACAGGAAAGAGCCAATTAGTTGCAGAGCGTGACTACCAGCTGCGCTGCTCCTGGGATCCCCAGCTGCTTTCCCTTCCACTCCCAGCTCACACACTATGCTGTAAGCTCCCGTTATTTCAGAAAACAGCTGCTAATGAGCATCCTGGGGAGATGCAACTCAAAAACCTACCTGGCCCAAGCTCTCCAATTATGCTAGCTGGAAGCTGCAATGTACTTGGTGACCTCACCTCCCCACTGTTGAACACACAACTGCTCAATAGAGACAAAATTTTCCTGAGGTGGGGAAACTGCAGTATACCCTGCAGCTCTGAATACTGAACAGAAATTCTCGTCTTTCCTTGAGTTGATATCATCAGATGCCAACTACAAGCAAGGCTTTACTTTCCACCTGCAGTGTCAGCATGGGTAGGTCCAACTGTTTCAACCACCGTGCAGAAGAAACACTAAAAGCTGTTGAAGAGTTGGTCTGTGCAGCTCTAGAGGTGACAAGCTGCTGAGCTATTGCTCTGCTCTGACGGTAGGACCTGCTGGCCCACACTCAGCACTCCCATGCAGTCTTGCCAACCAAAGCTGGTGAAACAGCCCTGGGACTAGCTACAAATTCCAGAAGTACGAAATGACCACTCATCCTTCCCCTGTGCTACACATCCTGTTGGCAAGAGATCTGACTCCCAAAGTCCTGATGACATCCCCACTCTGATGACAGCAGTTGCTGACTCTACTAGCACTAGGAGCACAGGAGACTTGAACATGGAAATGTTCTCAGGCTTGTGAGATTAACGGACCCTTCTCACACTGCACCTTCCCCTAAAGGGTCAGGCTCTTCTGGACAGGCTCGGAGAACAAGACTGTCCCAGTACGCTCATGCCAGCTATCCACAGCACTAAACAAAAGGACAGCTCTCTTTGAGCCCTGACACCCATGAGCTGGCGAAGAATCTCTGGCCACATGGAGGCCATTAGGAGTATCACAGTGCCCATGCTCAGTGGTTATTCAGCCACGGGAACTGACCATCCTGTAACTCCAGGTTTTGAAGGTCTACCATCAACAAAAGGGACCTGCTAGCCCTGGCCCCTGGCAGACAAGGCAGAGCTGTGCCAAGGGGCCTGCAATGGAGACAGATTTACTGCACCAAGAAGCTCTTCTCCTGAAGTCCTCAGTCTCTGGAGTACTGAGGGCAAGTGAGGTCTCAGCCTGACACACTCACGACACGATGTCTCTATCTCCACACACACGCAGGAGCCACAGGGCAGAACTCTCAAGTACCCATCACAAGCATGAGGCTGTGCTAACTCTTTCCCCTTTGGAGAAGGTGGCACAGAAGATTTCTGAAGATTTACTGTCCTTGCAAGCACACTTCCCTTAGCTGTGACAAACATGGATTTACAACATTTTATCAACACCAGTAACCAACCAAAAAGGGCGGTGTGGGTTAAACACACGTCAGGGAACAACACTGGTTTGCTAACTCATTAGCACCCAATTGATTTTCCAGCATGGATGGATGTCCTGGCAACCACACTAGCTTATGAGTGCGGACACAGATGCCAATGGGCTCAGATGGACCAGAAAGGCTGAGTTCCCCTCACAATAAACCTGCTCCAAGCCAGAAAATTGTGTTTGCCACTTACTGTAGCCCATTCCCTGCACAAAGTACTTGAAGGCTTCAGTCAGCTTGCCAGGCTGTGGAAACAGAAAGCGTGGCATTAGTGTGAGCAGAGCAAGGGGCTTTGTACAAATCAAATCCCATGGAAAAGCTGGGAGGTGTTTCTCACCTGAACCACCTGGGGCAGTCCCCCGCAGTCAGCCATCTGCAAGGGGAAACAAAAGGAGGCTGAGTCTTCGTCCCACCCCAGGAGGTCAACTGCAGGCCTGGGCCAGCAATGCCCACCCCATCAGGCTGCACTGTGACACTAGCCACTTTTTTTTATCATTTCTTCTTTAAAGCCAAAGCAAGACCCGGTGGTATGTCTTCTGGGGGCTTGCTGCTGAAGAAACCCAGCATCCTGGATGCCGCTCTAACGAGCAACCTCAGCCCATATTCCAGAAGCCCAGGAGTAACCCAGCATCTGCCCAGCTCCTCCTGCCGCTCTTCCCACATCTGGTGCATTACAATTCTATACACACTGCACACTGGGGAACCATAGGTGAAGATGAGGTGGACTGGTAGAAAGCTACAAAAAGGGGTGATGTTCCTGGCACTGAGCAGGGTCGAGGCAGGACACCTCTGCTAATTCTCACTAGATCTCATTAGATCACTTCTCAGGTGAAGATAACAGAGAGCTGGCCATAAAGCAAGGAACCCCTGATGACAAACTCTTCTCCTGAGTCTGCCTCCACACAGGAGAAGGACACAGCTCTAAGTGATTGTCCAGAAACCTCCTAAAGCTAAATGCATGGAAGGCAATCACCTAAGTGGAGCTGACTCTGCAAAAAAAACCCATGTCTTGTGCAGGCTGGAATGATTCTGGCCTAGCACTCACCTTCAGAAGGGTAGATTTGGTTGGGTCAAGACGTGAATTGCATTCAACCTGAAATAAAAGGAGGAAAGAGGTACATGATATAACACAGAAAACTCGATGAGTCAGATGAAAAATGTGGGGCAGATGTACCACCAGAGGTAACAACTTTCTTCAGCAGTGGGAGCCAGGGCCAGAAAGGACTGACCAAGAAAGCAGATAGCAAGTAGGAAAGGAACAATGAATGGCAATGCAGGGAGGAAAGGCAGGTCTTCTAATCCAAGTGGACCTTGTGGCAACAGAACATCACTGTTGTGAGAGACAGGGATGTGAATTAATAGGAATGCATCCCCAAAACCCGATTCCCCTATGCTCTGACAGCAAGACTGGGAGAGAAACAGACTTCTGTACTGTGCAGCATGGAGGGAGATCACAATTCCCCAGCCAGGCAAGGAGGCCACGGCCACCTCTTCTCTGTAGTCCTGCTGTAAACAGCAAATAGGTGGTACCTCTAGGAAAAGCAGCCCTAGAGCAGGAGATCCAGAAGACCCTATCCCCTCTTCCAGCTGCAGCTGGGAGGCAATGAGAATCCTCAGGGATATTATCCCAGCAAAGTCAAAACTTTGAGAACTCT
Source organism: Numida meleagris (assembly GCF_002078875.1). NCBI lineage: Eukaryota > Metazoa > Chordata > Aves > Galliformes > Numididae > Numida > Numida meleagris. The sequence continues at coordinate 894,299 of NC_034427.1, read as the reverse complement.
CTGATTTCTGTACATTCCAGACTGGTGAAAAGGCAGGAGGCCATGACTGGAGAAAGCTCTGCAGCAGTTCCCCATGCACAGCTCTCAGGTCTGAGCTACTGCTTTAGAAAATTCCTACATTCTTCCAAGTTCCTTAAGGAAACTTCTCTTGTCCGTAGGCCCCTGGCCTCCCTAAGGTCACCTGCTGAAGGGCACTACAACCCCCCAGCACTGGGCCATGCCACATTAGTAATTGCGCTGGGAGGGAAGTGGTTATTGGTGTCTGCAGATAACAACAGGAAGGAGAAGCTACAGGCTGTTAGTTTCCCTGTGACACGGTGTTCTTGCAGAGCTCTATGTTACTCTCTACAACAGAGTCACACAGCTTCTTTCTAAACCTCACGTAGCCTCAGTACAACAGCAAGAGAACAGCAATTCATGAATTGAAAACTGAACTCCAGGCAGCACCCTGGCAGATCTCAGGGAAAGGCACAAGTTCCTGAAAGGGGTATGTAATACTTGCTAAGCAAGACACATGGGGCACAAGGACTCAGATCCTGCCCCCTTCAAACCAGAGCTACCCTGCAGGGCTGTCAGGTCTCCCCAGCCTCAGCTCTCCCACCAATGGCTGACAATTCTCAACAGCTGGGAGGGCAAACAAAGAGCTTTGGACAAAGAGAGAGTTTTTGTGGCCAGTTCTGGGCAAGGTGGAAGCACTGCTGGGTAAGACTGGTTTGCTAAGTGTTCTCTGGGTTTAATGTTGTGCGAGGAAAGTGTTCATGTGTACGTACCACTGCTTCCACGGCAGGAGAGTTGTCACCAACCACTAACAAGGCAGGGCACCTGGCAAAACCCAAAACAGAATACTGTTACCTACATTGCTTCTGAGGGTTTTCTGAGAAGGCTGAGGTCTGCGTACCAACAGCCTTGTGCAATGTTAACAATGCTAAGCAAAATCCCTGTGTGTCAACACATCACGGCATTTTGTTTTCACCAAAACCTCCTCCATGGCTTGCACACCCACTCCACGCACACCAACTATCACTGCTGCTGCACGTGTCTTAGAAGATGGCCTGAGGGCTGGCAGGAACACCCTCCCAGACAGCAGAGGGAGTGTGCTCTCTGGAATGAATCCCTGAAAGCTAGCAATTTAAGAATATCTGCATCAAGAGAGTTTAATGTCTCTGAGGCTGGCTACTGGTCAGCACCGTATTTCGGTTCAGATTTATGAAAGAAACATAAAAGATGCTGGCAAATCTGTGATTTCACATTCATTTTTGATACATGCTGTAATTCTAGAAGAGGAGTTAACATTCAACATGTAAAACATACACAGGAGGCCACTGATCAAGTGGCTGCAAATTTATATGTATATTATTCATTTACAGATGAGGAAGGATTGGGTTAGAGACCCCAATGGACCAGATGGCAAAACTTATACTAGAGAGTATCAGACCTCAGATCCAGTAGAGTACCTCCAAGAGCTGGAAGTCTGAGGGCCTATAAGCCAGTCTATAAGCAAAGAGACCACAGCTTTCACAGGAAATGAGTCTGCAGATCCCTGTGAGTCACTTCAGTGGGCAGTGCTCTGTGGTGTACAGCTGCCTGCACGACAGAGCAGGGACCAAGCAGGGAAATCCACCTCTTTTAGGTTAACCACGATCTAGAGCGTTTGGCTGTGGATGCCTAAAACATCTCCTGGGACTGACAGGAGCAGAAGTCCATATGACAGAGCCTGTGCAGCAGTCTCTAGCCCAGCCCAGGCATCCTGCCTCAGCACTGCACTTTGCAGTCTTCACGTGCTCTGCACACCACAGATGATTTGTCCCTTTTGCTTTCTTGCTGGGAACTTGGATATTTATTTATACACCCCCTGCACTGGTGATGTCTAATTCCCCAGCATCTGTCCCTTCTCAGCTGGACCTTGCACAGACTATCTGCTCTGTGATAGTCACTGCCAAGGTGGGAACGGGCACACCCTCTGGATGCCTGCATTATCACCTCCATAAGAATTGTTCACGTACAAAAGGTAACTTTTCTAGGCACAGTAGAGGTGGGGGAAAATAGGCAGCACCAGCAAATGAAAACTTGCCTCATTTTTCATGCAAAATAATCAAATTAACAGTTCAGCAAATACAGTGACTGCTGGGTGGATATGTTACTCCTCTGACCCCACATTCTGAGGAATCTCAGCATGTTCTCACTGAAAGGACTTCCAGAAACCTCTCTGCCTCTCTGGCTGAGAGCACTGCACTGCAGCTTGCAACTGTCTTCCCAGCACTTGGGCTAGAGGGGTTCTTGCTAAGAAAAGCAACCTTTTCTGTCGAAGGGACTAACTAACCAGGAAGGTAACTAACTAACCAGGTTGATTAACAGTAACTTACTTGAGTGTTTTTGCTGTATTTTCATTGACACCAATAACTGGCCTCTCAATTTCCAGGTCTCTACGACTGGAAGACAAAGCAGAACAATACATCAGATCAGCAGAGGCTTACAGCTGGAACATTCAAAAAACAATCACGTGTGCTGGCTCCAGCACCCAGGCGACAGATAGCCACTCCCTGTGTCATGCCATGAGCTCAAGGCCCAGTAGCCATTGCCAGAAAATGGGATCTGTGGCAAATTTGCTGTATGCCTAGAGAGAAGACCCAAATAATTCTGAAAGGGTCATCCCTTTCAAATACGGGTACGAGAGGGTACGAGACTGAGCTCGGCTCCAGGTAACAGCTGAAGGGCTGGACTTAGAACTTAGGTTCCCACAGAAAAAAATATTCAGTAGAATAATATATATTGTAACAAATCTACTGAGCCGGACGGGTACAGGAACAATTCTGAATCTAGCAGGCAAAGAAGTATCTTGCACCTGTTGTAAGAGGTGAGGAACAGCTGAAGGTTATCTTGGTTAATGTCCTGTGCGATATGAAGCCTGTATGTTTGGATCAAATCTAGATTTGCCTGCAGCTCCTCCTGTATAAAAACAAAAGAATAGAAAGACAAGGAACACATCTTTTTCACACATAAAAAAAATTCATAAGAAACTGTATTCATAAAAGTACTGCAGCATTGAACTGTCTCCATACACACTGCTCAGTGCTGGTCAACAGCCCACAGGGCAGTGACTCCAGGCTGCACTGGTATCTCGGCTACAGCAAGTGGAAATGAATGCTAAGTGCAATGTTTTGGTAACGTGATCGTACTTTTCCAAATGGCAGCACACACGCTGCTGCAGGTGTATATATATATCTTCAGATGGTATAAGCTGGCTCCTAAGCCTCAGCAATGCTTATAATGGTACAGATCATTCTGTTTTAGGAAGGCTTTCCACTTATGTTTAATGTTAAAGAAGCAAAGCTTTAGAGGAAAGTGCCAAGACTGGGACCAAAGGAAAATCTCATCCAAACACCCAGTTCTGTGACGAAATTGCATTCCAGTGTGAGGGGAAGGGGGTGGAAGGGAGGGAAGCTCTGTACATAATGAAGGGATGAGAAAAGCATGTGCTCAAAGCAGGAGGGAGCCAGGTGACTCCTTTCAGTGCTGATGTGTGATGTCACAGAGGCCTTCAGGTTAGGGATTGATTTGCTGCAAGTCATATGCTGTGCGCATGAGGCATGGACCCTTTCCGTTTCCCTGCAAGCTTGCTGACTGGGAGCCAGCAAATCCCAAATGGAAGGCACTGTTATAGCCAAAGTCTTCAGAAGGGACTGTTCTGACTGTCGAAACTGAAGGCGAAGAGGAGAGGTTCTGGACACATGCAATAACCGCTGTCAATCCCCAACCCATCTGTCCTCTACCTACAGCCCAAATACCTCTGCATTGGCTACAGAGAACTGTCTGCCATGTGTTTCTGCACACACTTGCCTGGGCAGCACAAAGGAAGGTGTTCTGCAGCACTGATGGTGTGGGGCACTACTTTCTTTGCCACATCTGGAGTCTGGAGGCAGTCAAGTCAGTGCAATTGTGATGATGTACCTGCTCCCCACAGCATGCAAAGCCCCGGTGCAAGCTTGCCACATAGAGAAGATAATACCGTCTATGGCAACCCTTATTTGATGGACCGGGGCTTCTTCAGAGCACGTACACTAGAACTTAGAGCTCCATGTGTGGTTGCAGGGGCAACATTAACACCTGCTGGTTACTTACATGTCCAAAGTGATGTGCCAAGACAATGTCCACTATGTTGGTTGTCCAGCCTGAAAACTGAAGAGTGAGAATGAATGAGGGGAGGGAGAGTACTGGAAAATGTTGCTTCATTACAACTTTCAAAGCAGCTCCTCAGAGTAAAGAAAATGACACAGAAAACTTTTCAAGGGATATGAGAAACAAATGCCTGAGGTTTGGGGTGGGCCCACAAGGCTCCAAAGAAGGACACACAACAGACAGCTCTCCAGAAATGTGGAAACCTTAAACAACTGCAGGTAGATAGAATAACAGAATTATTAAAAGATTCACTCAGACTCAGCTAGATGAATCCTGCAAGCACAAGAACTGGATCAGAGGAAAGATCAGTGCTCAGCAGCAACTCATCTCCACGTAGTTTACCAGGACTTCTCACTCACACATGATCACACCCACTCCTGCTTCTATGGTGTAGGTCCTGCTACATCCAGACTAAGGACACAGCAAGGACAGAAATGAGATTTTGAAGTTTCAGCCATAGAAGGACAAATTCCTCCATACTTTTCTTACTCTACACACTGTTCATTAAGCACTATGGAGAGAAGGTATGTAGGGGATGGAAAATCTCACCTTGGATGCTGCCCAGTCAATCCAGCCTTTTGCACATGGATCAACATTAATAAGCACCAGTCCCTCCACCAGATCTGGGTGGCTGAGCTGTAGGAAGAGAGCACAAGCACACTCAGAAGGATGGGTTAAGCCACACCGGTAGGTGTATCAGCTGGAAGTTTCTTGCAAGAGGAAGGCACGGCAAAATGCCCCTCCTCCTGCTCCAGCCTGCCATCCCAGAATCCTACAGTCTCAAACACTTTAAGAACTGCTTGTGAACACAAAAACATTAATCTAACAGAAGTTGAAAGCTTCGAGCTCCAGGCTCACTCAAAGGCTGAAATTTTACCAAAGCTTTTGCTCTCTGTTCCACTGAACAGATTAGCACCAGTTAAGCAGAAGGAAACAACTCTGCTCCTCAAAAGCAAATGGTCTGTAACCCATGTAGCATGGCAAGGTTTTTCTGACACTTCACTGAGCCACATGTTTGAGTGATTTCTTTACCAAGACTCAGAATTACACACGATACAAAAAGCAAGGAACAGAGCAAACATCAGTGACTCAAATTGAACTAGGCTCTCCCCTGACAAAATCCTGACTACTGGAAATGGGAAGCAGAGAATTTTTTGTAGGAAGGGCAGCTGCACGTGGCTTTAAGAAGCAATAAGTGGCCTAAATCATGAGCAACTCCCTGCACTCAACAAATTCAAGCAAACTTTACTGAGAATGTTCCGTGTCTGTTTTTAACATTATCCCTGAATGATTCCCTGAAGTGTTCTTCTTTGCTAAAGGTGGAGTGCAAAATTCTCTTCCCTGCCACTGCTGATGAGTGAAAGCACACTCATCATCTGTGCTAGTCCACAGCACATCACCAGATCAATTATTTGGTGCTCCCAACACTGGAAGCAGAATATAGCAGTGCAGTCAGAGGGTATCTGCGAAGACACTAGTACCTTCAGTGCTTCGTTTACAACCAATTGTTCTGAGGCTTGGCATTTCTAGCAGCCAGGATGGGCTTTGCTGACTCAAAGACATCTCATTACTATCTTTCCATGCCTGTCATAGCTGCAGCTGCTCCAATTTAACCATCTTGATGCAAAGTAGCTCTCACAAAGCTCCCTGCACGCCTACTGTAATTACTGCTACTTTGCCCGTGCCCCACAAATGGTCCTTCTGATAAGTAAAGACCCCAGCTCATATAAGTCACAAGGAATGAAGAGATACTTACTGCACACCTGCTGAGGACATACGCACCAGCTCCCAGTCCAATCCCAATGAAGCTTTTCAGGCTGAAATATAGGCATTTTACCATCAGTAAGACTAATTTAAGCACACAGCTGAAGCATCCTGAAAGTCAATGCTTTCCCCCTCCTCTGTATCCAGCTGTTCACTTATGGTTCATTTTCAAAATGATCCAGCAATGATGCAGCAGCCATAAATCGTCTCATGTGGCAGACAATGATCTCAGCATAAGAACCAGACAGAGTTACACAGGTTAGGAGGCGCTCAGGCCCCCTGGGACAACTCAGTGGGCATATAAGATATTTCAAGCATTGACAGAGGGAAGTGCTGGAATGGCTGCATCCAGCTGGCTCACCCTGTTTCCTTTCAGAGACTTACTTCAGGTGTGTCAGAACCGCGGGCAGCATTTCAGCCAGTTCATCCATAGTGGGATACTGGTACCTGAAAATCAAGAGAGGCTGAAACCAAAGCACCTTCAAATACAGCTCATCAGAGGTTACTTCCCAGTTCTATCCAACCTAGGTGATCATTCTACAATGATACTGTAGTCCAGCCAGCAACACGGATCCCAACCCTCAGAGCAAGACTAACAGAAAGCTCTATTTGGGCAGTCAGGCATCTGTGGCAGGATGGACAGACAGAGCAAGAAATCCCAGCTAGACTGAAGTGTGCTGGGCTCACGCTCAAGTCAGGGAGCTGGTGCCAGCACTCACCACTAGCGAGGGCCTTACTGATAGGAGAGTTCCCTGCATATCCCTCTGGAAGCTTCCTCATCTTCCCACTTCCTCTGCTCCTGAAAGCTGCCTCTCACCATGCCCAGCCCTAGCAGTTCCAGTTGGCTTAAAATGGGTTCTATCGCAGCCCAGACTGCAACCATGTCTGGAACTGTAAGCGTCTCCACAGAGCTCATACCCAGATGGGAAGGGGGGGGCTCCTTCCTGTTGGCCTGGTGCATCCACATGGCACACAGCAAAATGGTGAGTGATCTCCTGCATGTCTTCAAAGTTAAAGAATGCATTGAAACAGGACTTGTCTGCAAAAGAAAAAAAAAAAAAAAAACACGAGGCATTCCCTGAAGTTTTATTGTCATCCAAACATCATGGCATACACCTGCATGAGCCCAACCTCCATGCTGAGTCTGCGGGACAGGCAATGCTGGGTCACAGTGCTGCTCTGCCCCACTGACTGCATACAGTAATGAGTCCTAGCAAAATAACTGCCACGACTGAGGACAGACTGGCAAACAACACCCCAGCATGCATGCCCAGGAAAACTGTGGCTTGTAGTGCTTGGGTATTCATGGTACATACCAAGGAGCATCTATGTGAACATAACAGTACATGTAGTGTGGGATGGGGAGGAAAGAGTAGCTGAGCCCACTACAAACATTATGGCAGTTCTGCAGCCTTACAGAAGGGACTTGCTCACCTCCCAGTGTTCAGGGGAATAGATACCTCATGGCAAACTCAAGTTGAGCAGCTCTATCAAACAAACAGTGCTGCAAGTCAGCTAGAGCCCTGTAGCATGGTGGATCCACTTCCACCCCATCACATCTTTTGAGGGCTGTTGGGGGGCAGGGGCATGCCCCATGCTCTCTCTCAAGTACACCTTTATCTTTGTACCCTGGAATAACCTGTCCCATCTCAGCTCCAGGCCAGTCCCAGCGCTCCCCACATTCAAATGATAAAACAAGTACAATCACAAACAAACACGTTTTCAGAGTCCTGGGAATGCAAGAGCTTACGGTTGAGGCCAATGTCATGGTACGTGAGGATGACAGGTCTGTTCCCCTTGGGTGTGCCTCGCATGGTGACATGGACCACTCCAAAAGCTGTCTCAATGTCATGTTCCTGCAGAGAGAGAAGAAGCAGCCTCAGCATTAGGTGTACTGGCTGTGCTATGGGAACCCCACCAGCAAGTGTCTCATCCACATTTTACCACTGCGGCTCTGTCCACAAGTCAGCAACCTTGACAGACCTCTGTCTTTCCATAACCACTGCCAGGAACAGGTTGATTTTGTACAGATATGTGAAGGGTTTCGGGCTGTGCCCAAGATCTCATCTCAGTGGGTGATGTTGCCACACAGTAACGGAGGCTCAGTATCATCTGTCTATCTGTCTGCCCGTGGCATCAGGCAAGCAGCTCCCTTCCCGCAGTCAGCGAGTGCCCTTCACTCCCCAGCTAGCAGCCCTCTCCCTGTTGCAGCCCACATGCCTCTGCTCAGCATGCTTCTAGCCACACTGCCAGGATCGTTGTGCTGAGGGGCAGCTGAGGGGACAAAGCGATGCCAGGGAGGCTGGCAGCAGCCCCAGGCCCTGGGGACCATGCACCAGAGCATTTTGAGCAGAGCCGAGCCCAGCTCTGCAGACCCAGCCACTGACTGCTGGTGACGCTGGCACCCACGGCATCAGAGGAGAGCCTCTCCCCCTTGTCACAGATGTATGGCAACAGGAGCAAGCTGCCAGTGCCACACTGCCCAAAGGAGCCCAAAGCCTTCTCCCTGCTTGGCTGTGCAGCCTGACTTTCTGTCCTGCAATCATTCCTGCAGTGCAACCCACCTCTGGCTGCCCCCATCCTCAGAGAACAGCTGGCTTTTATTTGCATGCTGCTGTTGCACTGCACATGCGGAGAAGCCGGTATGCCCGGAAAGCAGCAATGAGCAGCCTGCACTGCATGTGCAGCGAGGTTCTCCAGCACGAGTCTCTGCCTCTTGTCGCTTCTTCTTGGCTCCCCATGCCGCCCTGCTACAGCTGGGACACATCCTTCTTTGTGCTGCACCGGTACCCTCACAGCCACAGCAGCAGCCCTCGTTCTAGTGTTCAGAAAATTAGCAGCTGTGACTGAGTCCTCTGCCACAACTGGCAGCTTTTGGAGGAGGCCCAGGCTGCCAACTGGGAGCATGTGCTGCTGGAGCAGCTGGGAGCAGTAAGCTCCTGGGATTGCCCAGCGAGCGCCAAAGCAGCAGCAGCCTGCAGCACTCGGCTGCAGCACCCCACATCCGAGCGGACCAACGTGGCTGGCTGCCATGGAAAGCAGAGCTCTGCCATAAGCAGCTTTAACTCACTGACCTGGCAGGAAGCTATCCAAACTACCCAGCTGTTTTTTTTTTTTTTTTAATCTGACTGTTTGATTTCTGCCAGGTCAGTGAGTTAAGAAGCTCACAGAGAGGTCTGACAAACACTGGTGTGGGCTCCAAGCCAGACAGGAGGGCAGGGACTGGCCGAAGCAATAACCCTGCCCTGAGCAGCCTGGCCCGACTGACTCGCACCCTGCGTATCTGCGCCTCCAGAGGACTGTGAGGGTTTTATAAGCAGCAACAAAAGGTCAGCCATCAGCAGAAGCACAAAACCCAAACTGAGCCAACAGAGAGAAAAGCACAAAAAGAACAAAAGATCTGAAGACATTAAAATAGTCAGCAGTTCGGTGCCTGTTCTGGAATTACACTCTATCTCACCGCCATGGTCACATGCACCGCTACCAGGTCAAAGACTGGAGAAGGTACTCGAAACAGAAGCACCCAGCTCTCCTCAGTCCTGTGGTTCCAGCACCTTGATATGCTTTATATGGCAACAGCTTGCATTTTTGTGCAGGCTTTCTGTCCAAAACGTGAGCTTTCCTTAGCTCTCTGGTAGGGAAGGGAAAGAGTTTCCTTGAGCTAAAAAAAATCCTTGCTCTCCCACTTACTTTGGTTTTATAAATTGCATAAACTGAGATTTCAGCAAGTGAAATCGCTTACTGAGAAGAGGGTTTTCATGTCACTGCTGGGCACCAGCCCAACCCAGAGGGTGCTCACCTCACCGATCCTTCAGCCACATTAACAGCTCAAACAAAGGTAACGTCCACTGGAGATGGGAAGCAACTTGAGAAATCCCATCTTCAGCAAATCACAGAGAGCAGTGCTTTAACAGCAGTAAGATGCTACATGAGCAAACTCCTTGCTATACCAAGTCAGTCAGACACTACACTCAGGAGAAGGGTCTCCGCCTTCACTTTTTAACTACACACTGCAACACCGTGCTGATCTCCTTCCCAAGATTTCTTAGGCAGAGAAGACCGAGCTTCACTCCTAGCTTCCTTGCAGATATTTCCAGGTTCATTTTTCCAGTGAACTTCAATTTCTCTGAAACCTTGCCCTGGAGTCTTAGGGCTTTTCTCGTCATCTATGATGGAGAAGGACAAAAACATGTTCAGACGTCACACCATTATACAACATACACGGCTTCCCTGCCACCTGCTTCCCTCCACAGCTCTCCCACATATCAGAGCCAAAGGATAGCATGAGGCAGGTGCTTAATATAGAGCTTAGGTATCACGTTCTAGATGGCAACAACAGTCGCTGCACATGTAAGATACAACTGCTACTTCAAATTGGACAGGAAAAGCAGAAGAGCTTTTGTTTAATTACTAGGTTATTACCATTCCAAGCATGGAGCGGATGAACCCAGCTGCAACAGACAGCTCCCTGCACACAGCCCTGCCTGCTGGCACCGCAGCGCAAGCCCTGCCTTGTTCCACTGCCCACATAACCACTGCCCACCTGAAGTTCTGCCTGTTTGCCCGCTGCTCCTGGGCTGGAAGCTCTCAGACACCAGCCACCTTTGTTTCTCAGGCACTGCTGTGCTTGGGTTCCGGTCTCTGCTCAGGCCAGCTCCGACATGCTGCACCAGTGCAGCCCCCGTGGAGACCCCAGGATTGCAACCTGCAGCTGCACAGTGGCAGCCTGAGCAGTAGGCTGGTTGGAAGCACAGGAGAAGGCAGGTGGCAAAGACGTGGCCAAGAGACCATCAGATTTTAACAGATGCACACTCTGCAAAATAAGAGAGGTGAAGGCAAGAGATGGTGATGATCTACAGCTGTGTTTTGAAATGCTTGAGAACGTTTAATTTTCACTTAGAGACTGGAAACTTCGTCAGAGGTTTTTCTGAAGAGATGTTATCTTCTGCCCTCATTTGTACAGTAGGAAAAAAACAGCCAGCAGCCGCAGGCAACATGCTGCAGGAGGGAAGCCAGCAGCCGGCTCTTGCTGGCCGCAGGGCCCAGCCCATGACGCGTGCCCGCCACACAGCAGTGTGCCGCTGTCCACATGCCGGCAGCTGCTATTGATCAGCCCAAACCCGGCCTGGAACCACGCTCCAGAAATCAGCAGTGCCCTTGGGGTGTGTGTGAGAACAGCCCTTGTGGAGGAGCAGCAGCAGGGATGGAGCCGGGCAGAGCAGCTGGAGCTGGACGCACCACAGGTCCAGCTACCCCACTAGTTTGACCGAAAGAGCGAGTGCTTTGGGAAAACAGAATAAAGCAAGCACGCAGTGACACATCCTCAAAGACTTACCTCTTGTCCCCCTTAATTTTCCAAACCTGCGACCATTTGTAGGTGAAAAGAGACTTAACTGAACTGGAGGCATGGCTTCTGCAGTCACTCTATGACCAGAAAAGCCAAAGCAACAACGTGTGGGCTGTGGAACATTCTTCCCCCTCCTTGCGCCTGCTGGTTTTGCCCTCAGCTTGGAAGGCAGTGAGCAGCCAACCCCACTGCCACATCCACAGCAGTGACACCAAACAGCAAGTTGGATTGCCCTTCACCCGTCCCCTTTCCTGGCTGAGGTTCTCCAGCCTGTACGGCTGCCCTGGTGCAGCAGCTTCTGTCTGCCTGCACTGCTGCTGCCCGTCGCGCTCTGTCCTTCCCGAGCTGAGGGGCTGGCAGTACGTCAAATGTGGGCATGCTGTGGATTTATACAGGAGCACAATGAAGTTGCTTTGTTCTCTGTTTCTGATAAACAAGAATTGATCTGCTTTGTTGAAAGTCTTGAGCCCTGTGCTGACATTTCCACTCAACTCTCGTAATGTCTTATGCTTCTGGGTTATCACCAGCCCTGAGCTCACTCTTGCATTCCACTGCAGGATGGTGTGACTCAGTGACCACCGCATTTACATTTATCCAAAGGCAGATAAAGGTTGCCACTGCACCTTTCATCACTTTTTCTAGGTCATTTAGGAACAGGTTTAAACAGCACAGGACCCACCACATTTCTCCAAAGTACTCCTCTAGTGACCTCATACTACTGTGAAAATAACTAACTTCTGTTCTTTAACCAGTATTTTATCCAGGAAAGGACCTCTCCACTTACCCATACCCCACAAGCCCCTTAAGAGCCTTTTGGTAGGGAGGCTTGTCTTTTGGAAATCCAAGTAGGCTGCATCAACTGAACTGCCTTTACTTTATATGGTTACCAACCCCTCCAAAGGATCCCAATAGCTCTGCAGAGCATGACTTCCCCTCACACCATACCCAATGTTCACCCACAGGATCTGTTGATTGCACTCTCTGCTAGTTATATCAGCCTGCGAGGTACAGCTGGTTGGTGAATTCCCAAATCTTCCCTGGGACCCCTTCTAAAAATTGTGATGCAGGGGACACACTGCAGTCCTCAGGCAACTTCAGCAGAGGAACATAACCTCTCACTTAACAACCCAGCTATTCCATTCTTAAACTCATTTACTGCTTCTGGGTTGACACATCCAGCCCTGGCACCTTGCTGTAAAAGCATGCCTTTTGTTTTATAGTCTCTGCAATAGGCACTGCAGTTTCAGGCAGGCTCTCTGCTGACTCCACCACGGTGACCTCCGAGCTGCTCCATGGCAAGCTCACGCACAAGAAAATTAAATACAGTTTTTCTGGTGCAGCTAGATCTTCTCCAAGTCCTTCCTGCAGAGCCCAAGCAGCCAGTAGTGCACTCTAAACTGTCTGACATGCTTCCACAGCTGACAGGTTTGAAACAGGACAATCAATTTTTCTCTCCCTTGCAAGCCATCTCTCAAATTCCCTTTGTGCCTCCTCTATTCATATATTTAATCTGCTGAAGTTTGTAACCTTTTACATTTTCTCCAGCTTTTTCAAAAAAAGGCTTTTTTTTAAATTTCCAATAGCCTCCATGCCCTTCTGTTTAGTCATGCTGTCTTCCCTGCACCATTTCTCACATCTGCCGTGATAGATGGAGGGCCTTTGCTCTTTGCCTCCATTTTGGTGTCCATAAGAAGTCCCAGTACTGCTGCAAAATTGCCGATCTTAACTGCCCAGCTAAACTTACTTTCAGCAAGCTTTTCCATTTCTGAACAGTGCTTGGTTTGAACTTCTGAGCAAAGAACTAGTGAAGCTTTCCTCTGGAAAGAGTGCTGACATGAAACACATTATGGTTCCCATCACACAGCAGCTCTTTGAAGAGTGTTTTGAACACATTTTTCTTCCCTGCTCAGAATCCCTGCTTTTCCTCCCTGGGGCTCCCAAACCTGTTGCTCCAATGAAGTTTGCATCTAGAAATGGAGTCTTGGTGTTGTGTCCTGATTGATGGAGGGCAACTGAGACCAGCCTGCAAAGTCACTTACACAACTACAGACAAAACATAATTTTCCTATTTATGCCTGGGATTTCAGTCCAAGGGGAAGCTATGGTATTCACTGATGTTTCGAGTCAAATCAGATCAACAGGCTTTCTGCAACACCACATGCACCCTCCATCCCCTGCATCTACCTTCTCCTCCTCCTACACTGCATCCAGGCATTGGTTCCACTGTCAGAGTCCACCAAGAAGGCCCTCAACTCTCTTCTGTGGTCTCAGACAAGAATACAATAACCACTGGCAGAAACCAAACAAAACTGGGACTTGGGCTGCAAGTTCTTGTTACAGATGGGCTGACTTGAAGAAGCGCTGTTGAAAGGAGAGCTGCCCTCACCACCCTGCCCTTCCCATGTCCAGGGCAGCTGGCAGTCACACAGACACCTGCAGGCGGGGTGAAGGCAGGCTTTGTTTTCCCTCTACATCAGGAGCAACTCACCCTGCAGCCACAGAACTTCTCCTTCAGCAGGAAGGCAAACACTAGGAGTGCAGATGTAGTGGCACAGGCACTGACCCAACTCACCCTATCTCTACCATTAAGAATTACTCTCCACTAGGGGCTGGGCAGAAGGACATAGACAACAGTCAGAGAAAGGCCAACAATGCCACCGACCATCTCCAAAAGCCCTGTGATTTCAGCTACGTGCCTTATGGTCCCAGCTCCTTTCAGTCAGACCCTTTATGTCTCAGCAAAGGAAATGTTGTGAACTTTAAAAGGTTCGGCATCAGAATGTGGTAAGACACAACCCGGCAGCAGCTTTAAAACATTTTAGATTAAACACAGACATAGGAATTGCTGGGAGCTATTCCTTGCTTGGGATTTGCAGAAGGTCAGACAAGGCTGTGACATTATCCTATTTGGCCTTAGCATCCCTGAATGATTCTTAAACTGAGGAAGCAAACACACATTCAAACAGGACTGCCAAAGTATAAATGGGAAGAAGCGGACACATAACCAACGTGGTAAGGGTTCAACCGAGGGAATATTCTCTGACTGCTGCCTGCTGCTCCTGGCCAGAAAGGGAAGCAGTGTCAGTGTCAGGTGATAGAGAAGATTCCTAATATTAAGAAAAATCATTTGTGACTGAGCAAACTTCCAGAAGCAGTTCCAGAGGCACTTAGGCTTCCTCAGAGCCCCGGGTTACTAGCAGAGGGAGCTGGGTGCAGGGCTGCGGCAGCCACACTCTGAGCCGCCCTCCCTCCACTACAGCTCTGCCCAGGATCCAGAGCTTAAGCTTTAGAAGTTATTAAAGTCTGAAGTAAACAATTTGTTTCACAGTGGGAATGATTAACAATGAGAATTCAAATTACCAGTGCTTTTCACAACTAATTTATTAAGCTTCCTTTCTGGCATTACCAGATGAGTTCTACACACAGTGTGAGGTTGCTCAAAGTTCAATATTATTTCCCTGGAAAAAAATTAGAATTGATTTTATTTGGAGACCAAAAACGAATACATCTGCTAAACCTTTTCCATTTGTTTATTTATTTATTCATTCAGGTCTGGTAGAACATAAAGCAGCAAGGTGTCTGCTGCCTACATTCTCCTTGCAGCCCAGAAGCCCCTCTGCTCTGCTCTCGTGAGACCCCACCTGCAGTACTGCGTCCAGTTCTGGAGCCCCCGACACAAGGACACAGAGCTGTGGGAGCAGGTCCAGAGGAGGGCCACAAAGACCATCAGAGGATAGAGCACCTCCTCTACAAGGACAGGCTGAGAGAGCTGAGGTTCTTCAGCCTGCAGAAGAGAAGGCTCTGGGGGGACCTTATAGTGGCCTTCCAGTAGCTGAAGGAGCCTAAAGGAAAGCTGGGGGGGACTTTTAATAAGGGCACATAGCAACAGGACAAAGGGAGATGGTTTTAAACTGGAAGAGGGTAGATTTAGACTAGATATCAGGAAGAAATTCCTTACTGTGAGGGTGGAGAGACAGTGGAACAGGCTGCCCAGTGAGGCTGTGGATGTCCTCTCCCTGGAAGCATTCAAGGCCAGCCTGGCTGGGGCTGTGAGCAACCTGGTCTGGTGGGAGGTGTCCCTGCCTATAGCAGGGGGGTTGGAACTAGATGATCTTAAGGGTCCCTTCCAACCCAAACCATTCTATGATATGATTCTATGATATTGCATTGTCTTGCTCTTTGCTACAGCTGCCCTCAAATTTCTACACATTACTAAAACAACAATACAAACTATGCCTATAAGCTAAGGAAAAAAAGATTGTAAGACCATGAAGCATCACCATCTGCGATGGTACATTACAGTACCACAGACCTTAATGCAGTTTGCATGCAAGTGCTTACCACCTCCTCTCCGTGCAACATTATTTTGGAAATAGTAGAGCTAAAGGAGATCGCTGCGTGGGAAGCAAGCCTAAATCAGATTCAAAGCAACATCTTGAACTAAATTATTCATTTCCATACAGAGCAGAAATTTATTAATAGAAAACACAATATGATCTATGCAAGTAGGCAACGGTTTCTAGTACTTTGCGTAATTGGATTAAGTCTTAAATTAGAGAAACATTGGGTGAGAACCAAGAGCAGCAGCAGAACAGGGTGTGTAATCTGGTTACATAAATATGAAAGCATCAGAGGGACAAAGGTGCTACTGGGCCATCCCCAAGCTACTATTTTATATACAAACAAGCTTTCATGTGCTGCTGTTCATAGAATCATAGAATCACGGAATGGCCTGGGTTGAAAAGCACCCCAAAGATCATTGAGTTTCAACTCCCCTGCTGCGTGCAGGGTCGCCAACCACTAGACCAGGCTGCCCAGAGCCACGTCCAGCCTGGCCTTGAATGCCTTCAGGGATGGGGCATCCACAACCTCCTTGAGCAACCTGTTCCAGTGCGTCATCACTCTCTGAGTGAAAAACTTCCTCCTAATATCCAACCTAAATCTCCCCTGTCTCAGTTTAAAACCATTCCCCCTTGTCCTATTGCTATCTACCTTTGTAAACAATCATTCCCCCTCTTGTTTATATGCTCCCTTCAAGTATTGGAAGGCCACAATGAGGTCTCCCCGGAGCCTTCTCTTCTCCAAGCTAAACAAGCCCAGTTCCCTCAACCTTTCCTCATAGGAGAGATGCTCCAGCCTCTGATATCTCGGTGGCCTCCTCTGAACTTGTTCCAACAGCTCCACGTCCTTCTTGTGCTGGGGGCCCCAGGCCTGGACGCAGTACTCCAGATGGGGCCTCACAAGAGCCAAGTAGAGGGGGACAATCCCCTCCCTCTCCCTGCTGGCCACTCCTCTTTTAATGCAGCCCAGAACATCGTTGGCCTGCTGGGCTGCAGCGCACACTGCTGGCTCATGCCCAGCTTCTCGTCCACCAGGACCCCCAAGTCCTGGGCAGGGCTGCTCTCAAGGAGCTCTTCCCCCAGTCTGTATAAATACCTGGGAGTGCCCTGGCCCAAGTGCAGCACCTTGCACTTGGCTTTGTTGAACCTCATGAGGTTCTCGTGGGCCCACTTGTCCAGCCTGTCCAGGTCCCTCTGGATGGCTTCCCTTCCTTCCAATGTATCGACTGCACCGCTCAGCTTGATGTCATCTGCAAACTTGCTGAGGGTGCACTCAATTCCATCGTCTATGTCATCGATAAAGATGTTGAAGAGCACCGGTCCCAAGACTGAGCCTTGGGGGACACTGCTTGTGATCGGCCTCCACCCTGACATAGAACCATGGATCACAACCCTTTGGCTGCGACCAGCCAACCAATTCTTAATCCACCAAACAGTCCATCCTTCAAATCCATACCTCTCCAATTTGGAGGGAAGGATGTGGTGAGGGACAATGTCAAAGGCTTTGTTGCAAAGGCACACGATGTTGAAGGACAGACCTAGTACATCTGTAGCCCTTTGTATTACCCCATCAGCCCAGAGGGAAATGGGAAGTCACCTCCAAAATCTGCCAGAGAACAAACAGGTCGTGGCTCTGGAGCCAATGAACTGAAATCAAGTGACCTTTAACAGAAGTATAGCTGACAGGTTGAGCTGGGGTTCCCAAATCAAAGAACAAACTCCCCAGACCATAAAATACTGAGTCCAATAGCAACTAAGCAGTTAATGACGCACCCTTGAGTTGGAAACAGAACAAATGAAGGATTGTGCTTTTCCCTCTCCTGCCCTGTCACTGTGTTCTATGAAGCTGTTAAAGCCACAACTTTCTTGTGTTCTGGTAAAGTATCCAGAATCTTGAGCAAGGCACCCAGCATAGCGTAGCTATATGTAGTGCTTCTTCCTCCTGTTTGAGGGTAAATCCCCTCTTCCCCAGCTAATGCAGTAAAACTGCAGCTGCCTAGCTCAGGGTGAATGAACCCACCTAGAGATCTGCTCTTGTCTGCCAAAGCCTTGCAGCAGGTCAGCTGTTTCCAGCACTGCCATCACTGTTCTGACTCAGCGGAGTCTTCTGACACTGAGTCAGTGTTTTGAGCCTTCCCTAGGGCTGCAAACAGAAGAGGCTAATGCCTCCAGCTCCTAAGCAGTGGGCTCGAAGTGCCATGTCCAGCACACACACAGTGTTGTAAACACGAACCCTATACAAACATGACCTGAATGTGCTAATACACAGGTAAGTCTAAAACTTTTGGTGTGACCACTAGACCCCTGACTATCTTAAACCCTCAAAGGCAACCTGAAAGATGAGCCAGGGGTCACACTTCCAGCCAAGGCCAGCCTGTCTGCAGACACGATGTGCTGAACTGCCTTTCGGTGTAGTGCTGAAGACTAGGAACATCTTAAAATCTTTTGGAGAAGAGAAAGCAGGGAGATGCTCTGTGCCTCCAAACCTGCAGTGTTCCCAGGAACTAGAACTGTGTCTAACTGTATTGAGTTGTAACTAGTATCGCAGTTACTCATTAGCTGCTCTGAAACACCATTAATGAGTGTTGCGTAACAGATGGAAACAAATCAATCACTGTTAGTGGGAAAGCATCATTCATTTTTCTGGAGGCAGGAAGGAGGCAAATCCCTTTCTCAACCTGAAGCACATACATTTGCTGTGCTGTAAGAATTCACTGACAGGAATAAAATAAAAAAAGCACAGGAACCTCAAGTACCTCACCTGTATAAGCAGTCGCTTTAGTATATTATTGTAACACGCATTCTGAAAGCAAAAGCATGTTTAAGTAAATCCCACAGAAGGTTTACATTCAGACATTTAAGAATAAACAGTATGTGTAACAAAGTCCAGCTAGTGAAAACTCTCCAGAACTCAATACAGCAGTGTCATGCAAAAAGGGAGCATCTAAAAAGATGCAGAGCCAGTGGTGGGAGGAATCGGAGGGAAAGCTTCCAAAGAAATAAGAACTACAGAAAAATAAATCAGAAATAAAATTTAATTTTAATAATCTTTAGCTCTGTGTTTCTGTTGCTGGTATGTCTGCAGACGTCAAAATCAGTATCTCAGTGATGTGATACTAAAAAGATAAGGGGCAGCTTCTACTTCAGTAGTAATAAAATCTTGCTTGCTGGATTCAGAACATCTGTGTTGTTGTTAATCTCAATCTAGCACTTTCAACAAGAGAGTAAAAGAACTCACTGTACAAATTAGAAACACAAAGGTTTTCAATATCCTAGACAAAAAGTTTCAGCGCTGGTGAGAACAGTTCCCCTGGTATTTATACAGAGAAGGCAAATCCTTCCTCAAAGTGATGAAGTTTCATATTATTTCATTGCAACATACAAAAAATGCTTTATATCACCTTGTATTCAAGGCTGCCGTGTAGCAACCAGAAGTTAGCTTTAATGATTTCATTAAAAAATGAACCGTCTTTATCAACAACCTACAAAGTAAGATTGAGTGCACCCTCAGCAAGTTTGGAGACAAGCCCAAGCTGAGTGGTGCAGCTGATACAACGGAAGGAAGGAATGCCATCCAAACGCACCTGGACAGGATTGAGAAATGGGCCCATGTGAACCCATAATAAGGTTCAACAAGCCCAAGTGCAGGGTGTTGCACCTGGGTTGGGGCTATCCCAGACCTTCATAGATATTAGGAGAACTCTTTGAGAGCAGGCAGCCCTGTGGAGAAAGACTTGGGGGTCCTGGTGGACGAAAAGCTGGACATGAGCCAGCAGTGGGCTCTCACAGCCTAGAAGGCCAACAGTATCCTGGGCTGCATCAACAGAGGGGGGGCAGCAGGGCAAGGGGTGGGACTGTCCCCCTCTGCTCTGCCCTTGTGAGACCTCACCTGGAGTACTGCATCCAGGTTAGGGGCTCCCAGCACAAGAAAGATGTGGAGCTGTTGGAGTGAGTACAGAGGAGTTCATGAAGATGCTCAGGCTGGAGCACCTCTGCTACGAAGAAAGGCTGAGGGAGTCGGGCTCGTTCAGCCTGGAGATGGCTCCGGGGAGACCTCATTACAGACTTCCAGTACTTGAAAGGTTATAAACAGGAGAGTGACTTTTTACACAGTCTGATAGTGATAGGACAAGGGGGAATGGTTTCACACTAAGGGAAGGGAGATTTAGGTCAGATGAGAGGAGGAAAGTCTTTACTCAGAGGGTGATGAGGCCCTGGCACTGCTGCCCAGAGAAGTGTGGGTGCCTCATCCCTGGAGGCATTCAAGGCCAATCTGGATGGGGCCCTGGGGGTTTTGGTCAACACTCGGCTGAACATAAGCCAGCAGTGCGCCCAGGTGGCCAAGATGGCCAATGGCATCCTCATTTGCATCAGAAATAGTGCAGCCAGCAGGAGCAGCAGGTGATCATCC
Organism: Numida meleagris; assembly: GCF_002078875.1. Classification (NCBI taxonomy): domain Eukaryota; kingdom Metazoa; phylum Chordata; class Aves; order Galliformes; family Numididae; genus Numida; species Numida meleagris. The sequence goes on along the minus strand of NC_034427.1, from coordinate 874,261 downwards.
CCCTGCACTTGGCACTGGTGACACCGCACCTCGAGTACTGTGTTCAGTGCTGGGCCCCTCACTATAAGAAAAACATCAGGGCTCTGGAGTGTACCCAAAGAATGGCAGTGAAGCTGTGAGAGGTCTGGAGCACAAGGTTATGAGGAGCAGCTGAGGGAACTGGGATGGTTCAGTCTGGAGAAGAGGAGGCTCAGAGGTGACCTCATTGTTCTCTACAACTCTCTGAAAGGAGGCTGAAGCAAGATGGGGGTTGGCCTCTGCTCCCAGGACTCCAGTGCCCTCAAATTGCACCAGGGGAGTTTCAAGGTTGGATACTGGGAAAGATTTATTCTCTGACTGTGGTGAGGTATTGGAATGGGCTGCCCAGGGATGTGGTAGAGTCACTGTTCCTGGAGGTGTTCAAGAAACATGTAGATGTGGTACTTAGGGACGTGGCTTAGTGGGCAATATTGGTGGTAGGTGGACAGTTGGATCAGACGATCCTTTTCCAACCTTAACGACTCTATGATTCTATTATCTGGTGGGTGGCAAACAGCCCAGAGCAGGGGTGCAGATGCTATAAAGTTCCTTCAAATCCAAGCTGTTCTATGATTCTATGAAGTTTCTACTCAATGTCTATGACATCAGCTGCTGCACATGACGTGTTATTTCCAATCACCCCTCAGCATCAGAATACTACTTCCTACTGCACCTGCAAGCAAAATTAAAGCAAAGACGGGCAAGTATATGAAAACTTTTAAAAATCCAGATTGAAAAGCTTACAACACATGCATTTGTGGGAAAACTTCACCAAAATGAAATCAGTAGAAACATGTTTATTTATTGAAAAATTATACCTTCCAACAGAGAAAAGCAACAAAAAATTTCTCAGTGAATTGTCATTAACTTCAAACATTTTGCTGTGTGTTCCCATTGGCACAGGCAATACCAAGTACCTCTATACTTCCAATTGTTTCCAGCAATGCACAACAGCAAGTTGTTGTATGGGGAAGCTTTCTTTGCTCTGTGTACTTGTCTTGCCTCTTCTGTTTCAGCTGAACTATGCATGTCCTAGATTTTCTTATTCCCACCTCTTCCATACCCCGTGAGCTTTCTGCAAACATTCTGCCAAAACCCAAATCCCTCTCCACACCTCAGGTCCTCATCTGTCTGGTGCGTGCTGGAGAGCAAAATACTTCTCTCCCTTCCCGTGGGTGGCAAAGTACTAGCTAGAGAGCAAGTTTAATGCTAGCTTATGTCAAACTGAAAAATAACAGTGACTTATTTGGTTAGTTTTACAAAAACACCAGCATATTCCTTCATTGGTATTTAAGCAAAACACCTGGAGAAGGAGGAAGAGATTGAGGCTAACTCAGAACAACTCAAAGCAGCTAAAGAGGGCCTGTAGATAATAATAAGAGCACAAAGCACAAGTACAGCTCTATTAACTGTGTAGGTCATCACACCATCTGTCCATCAGCAACCCAGAGCATTTAATCCACCATCTGCCTGCTATCATTAGAAGCAGCCAAACATAGATTTCATTAGGGTACACATAGCTTTCAAGCAAAATGCAGGTCCCAGATATAGGTTAATATGTTTTATTTCTGAGAATAACCTAGATTCATATTGATAAAGACCCCTAAGCCACCATGCTGGCTTTCCTCTTTATCTCCATTGCAAACAGTTATCAGATTATGTGGGGGTTGCTTCAGCCGATGCCCAGGCAATCTGTTATTTGTCAGGGTTAACTGCACTTGCTTGTAGATAAACAGCACAAGAAAACCAGGGCACGTGTATCTGAAAGGCACCGTGATGCAGCCAAACTAAAACCTTCTTCACCCCACAGAATAACTCAGAATAACAATCTTCAGAAGCAAGAGGATGTTCGCTCTGTAGAGGGCTGTGTTGATAGCACCTTGCTCCAGCCTGACCGAAGCGCAGCTCCTAGCAGCCCCGCTCACCGCCAGCAGCCTGCAGCGCAGCACGGGATGCAGCCGGCCACCTCCGCACTGCTGGGCCCGCTCAGCTCCTTCGCCCGCACTGCACGGCTGCTGCTTGCAGGTCTGTCCTGCAAACCACCCACTGATAGAACTTGAGAAAAAAATCAACGTGTGAAAGAGCAGCCTTATTCGCTGGATCAGATTTGAGGGAGACTTTTTCAGTTGTGTGAAAATGAGCAAGTTCCAAATGATGAAATCAGGTATGAGCCCAAGCACAGACACAGCTTTATCTCCACTTACAGTGGCTGGGTTTGGACTTTATCAGAAAACTGAAAAGGCCCGAAATGCAAGTGTTTCATAACTGATGCTATGCTCTCCTACTGCAAACAACACATCATGTAAGATAATATAAATCCATCCCACAAATCCCCTAACTCTGCCTCAGAACCAGATAGGGCCCTTGCAGGTGCTATGGCTTATGAAGAACATGACTGCGCTGGAACTGGAACATCAGCCCTCAGGAATTTGTGGCCAGCTTCTACCTGCTCTGTCAGAATGATTCTGTCCCCAAGGCTCCTCCTCCCTGCAGGACTCCAGACAAATTATATCCTTGCTCAAGAGCTGTTAAGTCTTACGTTATCCAACAGGATCTCCATTCCCTTGAAAGCCCCAGCAACCTCCTTCGCTTCGAGTTTCCCCTTCTGAAGCATAGGTGAAGAAAATCCTACCATTTCCACAGGGCCCTGGATGAGGCAGCTGGCTGTGCTTTACCAGATCAAAAAGCAAGCAGTAGTTTTGCAAAGCGCAACAGGAAAGCTCAGCTTCCAAATTTAAGCACCATTCCTTGTACTAGCAATGGGGCAGAACATGCAAGGAGCCACCCCACCAGCTGTCTGCTCTGGCAGCTGTCAAGGCCTCAGCCAGCCCTGGTACGGCCCCAAAAACCACAGCTCATAGGAAACAGGGAGGACGATGAGGCTGGGACATTGGCAGTCACAAGAGACACCGTGTAACTTATTGCTGGGAAAAAAAAAAAACATCTAAATGAATTACCAAGAGGCTCCTGCAAGGAACATCTCGTCTCCTGCCCAACTGTTGTCATGGCCACCCGCTCACTGCTGATCTAAATCAAACACAGGGAAGCAACAGGTGTGTCCTTCCTGGCCATGCTCCCCTGGGCCCCTCTGGCTCCCCAGGGCTCCCACTGCCCGCCCCCCACAGCCTCCCCACCATCACCCCCAGATGCTCTCACTCAAACACATCACACCTATTTTTACCCTTTGACTGACCCTACATAGGAGTATGCTGAACCTCTGGCAGAGATGGAAAAGATGCAGAAAGACAGAGACAAGATGGTGCAGGGAAGTGTTTTTCAAGCCCATTATTTACCTTTAGACAGACTTTTATTAAAACCTATTTAAGCCAGAAAAAAACATTCCTGCCACTTCCAAGACTGCACAATCTAATTGCAACATGTTAAGACTGGTAATTTTTAGTTTTGTAGACTTTAGGATAATATTAAAAGTCACAAGGAATCATGCTAGAGCAGTACAGTGACATGTGCCTGCCCAGATGGGATGTACTTGCAATGTCCTATATCAAGAGATGGAAAAAATACAAACTGTTTTCTTATTACAATTTTGCTCTGCATAGGCTCGCAGATGGTTTTCTACACTCATCCACATTGACACGCTTTCATTCAAAGCTACTTCGTGATGTTGACAGACCTACCTCCAGCTGCACTGCTGGGGTAACGCAGCCGCAGGTGCCTGTCCTGCGCTGCGCAACCACTACAGGCAAGTCAGCATGGGAAATGAGCCTGTGCTCTGCACAGCACACCATGTCATCTCAGCACCGTGCTTCACCTAACAAAGAATGCGTCCTGCGTCTTGGAGGCTTGTGGGGCAACTGCTACTCTGAAAGAATTATTCCTATAGCAACCGCAGTACTGAGGCTCATCTCCCCACTACTCTGAGAAGGAACCCCCCCTAAAGCGAGCCCAGCTTTGCCGTGACCCAGGCTCAGCAGAGCAGGGGTGCAGTAACTGGGGCAGCAGTAACACTTGGTGATTTCCATCTTCTCTCAATACAAACAGGCAGAGCATGCAGGCTCCTCCTCTCCCAGTCAGTGAACCAGATGGAACATGACAGAGCTGCAGCTCGTCAGCAGATCACATCTCTCCAAGAAAATGCCTTCCAGGAGACCAGCCTGCCCGCAGCTTGCTGCAGAGCCTGTGCAGAGCAGCCAGCCCATCACAGCACAGAGTAACGGGCTCTGGTGAAAGGGTGAAGGTCCATTTCTGTCAAACAGACACATTCAAGTTCTTACTGATTAAACCTTAAAAGGAATTAATGTGAAGATACAGAGCTTTTCCATCACCGACAGGCCACGGGAAGGCTGCCCACAGATCCTTGGCACCTGCGTTTCTCTTACCTGGCAGTCAAAGTCCTGGAAGTTGCGAGCCGCGTTCTGTTAACAAGAAACAGAAAATAGACTTCAGTACAGTACCCCAAAACACAGAGCAATAGCACCACTAAAGGTCCCCTCAGAGACCCCTGCTTCAGCACAGCCTGGCAGGGCAGGTTACGCTACGGAGCGCTGTCAGACAAGGCTGGGCAAACCACCTCAGGCATCATGCTAGCTTACTAAGGCATAGCACCTCAGTGCTAAAACTACAACTAGGGCCATGTATGAGCAACAAAAGTACCCCGAACACTTCTAGCAGCTGAGTACCCTAACTGCCTTCCACACGTAAACAAATGGCCCTGTTTCCCTCCCCAAGCTTCGTCACAGCTATTAAGAGCACAGGTTATCTAACTAGGTTCTGCAAAGTTTGTGACGTTCAAGCTTTATATACCTGCAAATCTGATCTATGAACCCCCAAGTGTTAAGCATTGAACTGCATCAGATGTTTTGAACATGATGTGGCTCAAAGCATCAGATGCTCAGGATGTAGGAAAACAAAATAAAGCAGCCCTCATTTCAGTATGAGATCCTATATTAGAAGAGATTTCTGACCACTCTGTCTAGGTCTCTTTCCCTGCTGTGCTAAACACAGCCAGTAGAGTCTCCTCATCTACCAGGATGTAAAGAGATTCAGTTGACCAAGGCCACAGTGAATAAGAACTAAATAAAGTAAATAAAGAACTAAAGAACTAAAGTAAATAAAGAAAGAACTAAAGTAAATAAAGAACTAAAAACTTCGTCCAAAAAAGGGCAGCAAGGCTTGTGAAGGGCTTGGAGAATGTGCCCTGCGACAAGAGGCTAAAGGAGCTGGGGCTGTTTAGGCTGGGGAAGAGGAGGCTGAGGGGAGACCTCATTGCTCTCCTCAAATACCTGAAAGGTGACTGCAGTGAGAGCGGGGCTGGTCTCTTCTCACTGGTGACAGGTGACAGGACAAGAGGAAATGGCCTCAGGTCGCAGCAGGGGAGGTTTAGGTTGGATATCAGGAAAAACTTCTTTCCAGAAAGGGTTGTGAAACACTGGAACAGGCTCCCCAGTGAGGTGGTTGAGTCACCATCCCTGAATGTGTTTAAAAACCGTTTGGATGTGGTGCTCGGGGACATGATTTAGCGGTGGGTTGTTAGAGCAGTATGGTTAGGTTGCGGTTGGACTTGATGATCTTGAAGGTCTTTTCCAACCTGAGCAATTCTATGATTCTTAAAAAAAAAAAAAACAACATATGAGGAAATTAGAGATTTCTGTATGCAGTGCTGGACTTGGATGGTCCGTGGTAAGTGAAGAAGTGAAGGCTGATTTGAGTTTCTGCTGAGAAAAGCAGGATTCTTGGTAGTGTGACAAACCGAAGAATACTAAGATGCACACACAGAATTAACGTTGCCACGCCCTGACTCCTGGATACGTGATTTTAACACATCAATATCTGACTTTAAAGTATTCCTCTATTTATTATCTTAACTTTCTCAGATCTAAGAATAAGGCACATTTTCCAGACCTCTGAACATGTGATGGCTGCACCCCAAAGGCAAAGAGCTAGCTGGAATCATGAAAGGACAGCCCTCAGGGAGAACTGGGATCTCCTGAATTAAGCTGTTGCATTTCAGCAGCTTTTCACTGAGGCTATATTAACAGTCACATTTGCCAGAACATGAAGCAATCAGAAGTAGCATAAAAATTCTGAATGAAAATTAATATAATACTGCACTCTTGGTTTTGTTTTTCAAACCATCTTTGCTGAAAAGTCATTACTGCTATAACTGTTATCCTGAAGACATTAGAACTAAAGGTCAAGAAATACAAGCCATCCGCTATCCCATTTTGTCCTAAGAGCACCTGATCGACACAGCCAACACTCAAAATCCCTAAACATCCAGCAAGAGCAGGAACAACAAAGTGTCACTGGGTAGGTTTTCTGATCATCTTACAGACAGTTATCTCTTTTTCTGTCTTTCAACTAAACAGGAACATTCTAAGTTGATTTTTTCTCCACTGCACTTTAGTGAGCCTGAGTAAGGTGAATGTATAGAGTTTAATGTATTTTCCTTCCCTGCACTTGTTATTAGGTTTAACTTACATACAAAGGCTAGACTGTTTGGATTCCTTAAAAGTCAGGCATAGAGTCTTTCACTGACTCAGATTCAAGACAAATCAAAGTCAGGACTCAGTGTTTCCCAGTAGCTTTTCCTACAGTTCAGACACAAAATGACCAAGCTATACCCATTTCCATATCCCAGTCAATTCCACTGTTTTTAGAGTTTGAGCATTAAGATGCCAGAGCTCATTTTCTCTGTACAGTAACTTTTGTATACAAAGAGTTCACAAGCACCTTCAGAGTTCTTATTGTACTATTTCTGGCCATTAATTCATTTTGGTTCACGAAATCCTATCTCTAAACTGGGTTGATCAGCAAAAATCTTAGTGAACTGCCAGCTCAATACTTCTTGGACTCTGATACACAGCAGAGTACAACAGGTTATGGCACCACCTGCACAAACTATGCCTAGAAAGTACATGTGTATTACACAAAGCCTGAATGCATCAGTGAGGACCAGATCTCAGAGACTATAGCTCCTTGAGGCATTTATTTTGTTAAAATAAACTGTAAAGATCAGAGCCACAGCTTATTTCTCATCCCTGTGCAGTGCCCAGCACAGTTCTGGAGCTATCTGTGTACTTTTTTTCCTACTGTGATGTTATATATTTTCTGTAACTTCAAAATGGAGGCAAGGAAATGAAATATCACTTTGAATTTGCCTGTTTGTTGGTTAGCACCACAATCAGATAATTTGGAAAGACAAGTTTACAAAAGTAAAAAAATAAAACGCGTTACGAGTCAAGGTTTCTCTAACATGGAGTTACCAGAGGTTCTACAGCTCAGCCACACCAGGAATGGTGTCACCTTTCTAACTTCTGTCACACCTTCACAAAGCCCAGTGCTGGCACAATGCACTGCTCAGCTGGGACTCCAAACCGCCTTCAGCTGTGGTGGCCTTTCTTTCCCTGAAACTTTGGAAGAGCATGCAGTGGTGCACTGCTAGACTGGGGAAGCAATTACTGTTTCTAGTACTTCGGGTACTTCAAACTGTAAGCAGACAACCAGGGCTCCCTGCCAGACACAAAGACAGCTGGAGCCCAGCTGTGAGAGCAAAGGAGCAAGCAGTGTTACCTTATCGTTCAGAAGCGGTTTGATCTCTGTCAGCTGAACATCCTGCAGCTCATCCATGGTACCGTAAGTGGAATCACTTAACCCTCACAGCAGCCAGTGAGTGATTCTGAAACAAACGCATATGGTTAGCAACAGAATTACAAAAGATGCAAGGCAAAGAATGCAGCAAGCTCTTTCATTACACATGAATACGCCCAAACTGAAACCTGACAGCAGCTGGCTCTCAGCACAACATGCAGTATCTGTACCAGGAGAATGCATGCAAATGGTTGTGCTTGCTCAGTGTCCCTGCACATTGCCTTGCACCCCAGAAACCGTCCAGAAAGCTCATGCCTTTTTACTCAGAAAGCCTGGCTCCACTTCCACACGCTGCCATAGGCTGCCTGGAAATGGACTGAGATGACTGATCAGCAGAGTGAAAAACTGTTCAGGAATACTGACAATGCCAGAGTGCAGATTATTTCGCTGTTTAGGAAAGCTGTATGTATTACTTAAGATGAAATAAAGAAGTCAGAGACATAAGCAGGGACAAGAATAGGCATGTGGTGGGCTTCCTGGATGCTAGCTGAGTGCGCTAGAAAAAGACTCAGATGCCATCACAAATCAAATTCTTTGTATAAGATAATACTGCTGCTAACCACAGAAGAAAAAAGTGGAACAAGAGCATTGCAACTGTGCTGCTGCAGCCCCTGTGACCCCACAGCCATACACACTGCCCAGGAAGGACGGCCTCCCTCCCAGCACAGCACAGTACACAGGCTGGCCCTTCTCTCCTTCCCGTGTCAGGACTGATGCTGGTGTGGCTGAAGCCAGCTTGGCCGAACACAAATCACTGTGCCTTTTCTCTGTGAAAATCAGCCACAGCAACATCCCTCTCTTCTAGCTCCTGTGCTCTGAGCAACTAAATTAGTTTTCTTTCTCTGATTTTTTGTTCAGTTCTGAAATTTCTGGGAAATGAGTTAATTTACAGGTAACACCTCCCTTACCCCACACTGATATTTTACTTGGAAGAGCAGTAAAAAAAAGTTATATAGATAGAAAGTAGGCTCCAGAGGATGAGCTAGCTCTAACTGAGGCAAGGAGTTACGGAGACCAGATATTTTGTTCTAAGGAATAACAATTTCCATACACCCTCGAACTGATTAAGAGTTCAATATCTACCTGGTTCTGTCCAAAATTCAGGACAAGGATCCCACTACCTTACAGGTGCCAAAGGAGTTTCAAACAAGCATCACACAGCTTAATTACCTGCAGCATTTATCCCTCCGTGGGTCTCAGGCTCACTCCCTGCATGTCTGCAGACAACAGGGAGGCTGATGATCCCCTCTGAGCAGCAATTGCTATGTTAGATCACTCAGAGATACTCACGCTAGAGCTTCCCAGCTGCTGCTCCAAGCTTCCCCTGAGCCATACTCAGAGCAACAATTGCACCAGTCTGCCCCGGGACATCTTTGCTGCTGATACAAGTGTAGCAGCTCTTGAAGTGCCAGAGTCCGCAGAGAGATTTTGTGTATCCCATGCACTAGTTTGTAAGTCATTTGTTGTATGAGAACAACAAAAAACCCAACTAAGTAGATGCTGGAAGTAAGGATTATTAAATGCTTTCATCAATCTCTGTTTCCTACTTGGTCTCTAGAAGCAGCTGCAGTGCACACAGTAAACAACATTACACTGAAACTAATCTGATGCTTACCTTCCTGCTCTGAACATGTTTGCAAAAGGGGGGCTCAGGGCTAAGCTGAGGGATTGCTGTGTTCCTGCTGGGTTGCACCTGCACCGCGCTGGCTGGGCAGCAGCAGGAAGGCTGCGGTTTGAGGTGCAGGGCTCAGCCTCTTCTTTCTCAAGGAAGTTTTGACCTAATTCCATCTTCCACCACACCAAGAGGGCTCAAATAAACACACCACTCCCAGAGGGAAGCACGAGTAGGAGCTGCTCCACAGCCGGCCTGCAGCGTGGCCTGCCCGGCAGCGCCTCATGCTCAGGGCAGGCTGTGCCCCAGGCTGCAGCAGCAGGGCCTCCTGCAGGGCCACCAACACTGCCAAACTGAGACCGAAATCCTACAGAAAGATTAAATCTGAACGGTAAAATGGTGGATTTCTTTTCTAATCTGTTACTCTAATCTGTTCATCCAGAAAATCTGATTTTTTTTCTGCTTCTGTAGAAGCTCTAAGCTTTTCAATGGGTTTTTTTGAAGGAAAAGGTGCAGGGTTGCAGGAGCTGCTCACCAGCAGGTTGGTGGCTTTTTTTTTTTTTTTTTTTGATTACTGAACTTTCTGGAAAAGGCCTGTCACAGCCCCTAGGCTTCATCTGAACCTGGTCATTTCGGAGGCAGATGCACATGCTTTCTCTTCCCACAGTGTTAGCAAGCTGATTGTGATTTACCTCAACCCAATCTGGAAACTGTGTATTCCAGCAAGAGAACTCAGAGGCTCTACAGCATTACCCACTATAACTTCACCAGGGCACTGTGCTGTGCTAACAGCAATGCAGCGTTTGGTTGGAAACACAGCAAAGTGGCACATTCGTCTGAGAAAGTCACTAACATTTCTCAAGAGAGAATGCTTTGCAGCAGAGGGACCTGGCAATATCCTTCCCCAAATGCAGAGGCAAAGTGAAGGGTGAGGTATAGGGGAGGTGGGCTGTCCTCTGCTCCAGCTGCTCAAGGCTAATTCTAAACAAACTGAGCTACCCTTGTATTAGCTCTCAGAAGAACAAACACTTGGCATCCTTAATCAGGGACTTCCCAGAACCAGTAGACCTTGAATGGAACATTCATCAGGATACTTAGGGGATGCTGCCAACTTGGCAAGAAAACCCAAGGACTGTGAATCCTTAGCTGCACTGCCTTCATTGTAATACTGAAAATCACACCTGTATGTCAGAAAGACCCCCGTGCAGGTGAAGACTCTTCCCCCAAGCATGTGTAGTAGGGGAAGTATAGAGTCAGCAGTACTATAGTTGTATGAAAATCACTAACCAAGCATGGTGAGGAGAACAGACCGGAAAATTACTAACTTTGTAACTTCTGTGTATAAATATTGTGCAGACAGTTCCATTTGGTGTGCCTGATCTGTGGGAAACCACCAGGCACCCAGGCTTGCACAATCCTGAAATGAATGAGGAGAGTCTCTCCCAAGTGTGTGATGATTGACTTATTGCACACTGGGCGATGAATCTGCTTTTTGGACAACGCTACCACATTGAAGATGCCTCCTAAATGATCTCCAGAGACTTCTGCCCAGGAAACCACCAATTTCCTCCCTTTACTGCTCTTGTTATTTAAAGAAACAAACATGTCACTTCATAAGCTGAAAACAAATTTAAAATAGCACAACAAAGCATCATAAATATTCATGAAATACGGATGAGCTCGGTAGGAAACAGGCTACAGGCAAAGCAAAAGGTTTGCCTGGGATGATCCATATATAAATCATACATTTTTCTAAAAACGTCCCAGCACCACCTACTTTGCAAGTATTCCTCTTGGCTTCATTTATATATGGCTATAAATACCCACAAATTCCTCCCAATTAATCCACCCACACCTTTCCAAAGGCTTCCCACCAGAATAGATTCCGTGCTCTTTGAAAACCAGTAATACAAAGAACTGAGGAAAGACACTTGGTGAATAAGTAACACAGAGCCTAGCCATCGGGGCAGGACACAGAAGGCTGCAGAGAACCAAGGCAGGCAAGAGTCAAAAAGAAACCAGCTACCTCTAACTACGATCAGAAATGTGTGCTTGATCCAAGGTAGAGGTGCTCTCACTTCCCATTGTTTCAACACGTAGCAAAGGAAGGTGTGCTCACATCAAAGCACTACAGCCGTGCCCCACACACAGCTGGCGGGTGCCATGGCCCCATCCGGGCCACTTGGCTGCCATGTCCTGCGAGGTGACAGGCTGTGAAGGCTAGACTCGGCTGCTGGGCATCCCCTGGGGTGTTCTCTCCACACCCTCTAGGAACTCTGCGTCACAACATTATGTAGTTAGAGGCTGAAAATTTTTCTTCATTCATCTCAGCGTGACTAATGTGTTAACTCCATAACCTGTTACATTCCTGCTTTATATGCTAGTCACGCTGGGGGAAAATTACACAAGACAGCTATCAAGCTGTGCTACAAAACATGGCATTAGATACACCTAAACACACGCTGCCTTGCTGGCACCCAGCAGGGTGGCTGGGAGCCTCCTCTCTAGGCACGGACTGCTCACGTGCAGGACACGTGGGCTGGGGCTCCCAGCACTGCTCTCAGACAGCTCCTGCTCCTGATGGGGTAGAAAAGAGAAGCACCGCTTCCAGGGGTGCAAAGGGAGATGGGAACAACCCCCAAACCTGCAGCCAGTACAAGTGCAGAGGAAGCCACTCACATTCCTCAGGCTCGGAGTTGAGGTATGCTTTAGCTGTATGCGTTGCACAGGTTTTTACTATGGTTTCCTGCCCATGCCCCTCTCAGTGCACACACTGGAAGATGAACTGCATGGCAGGCTCCTCTCTTTGGGCAGGCAGACCTCAGGCTTGGCTACTGATCCTAAGTACAGACAGCTTCATGTAAGGCCTCTGAGGCCTGTGAGCAACATGGGATGCATCTCCTCACCCCCCCGTTTATTTCATGCCAGCAGCACGCTCCTGACCACCTGCACGGGCTGCTCCGTGGTCTGCACTGAAACACTGACTGATGTGGTCAGCTTCCAGCAAAGCAGGCAAAGGGTCCAAATCTGCTTTCAAAATATTTTCTTAGGTTACTCACTTTCTGTGTTCCAGCTCATGTATTTTTGGGAACATGTCACGTGGTGCTCCACCTCCAAGACAAACTGTGACCCCACACAGAGAAGCTATGTTCTGCTTCACCAGCACCACACCAGCTCCTGCACGTGAGCAGCTGCAGCTTCTGATAAGCAATGCGCCTTTGCCTCCCTTAAATCTGGGCTACCACCAGGAGAGAAATGCCACCTGCAAAATATACTTGCTGATGAGTTTAAATGAGCCCTATATTTAACAATGGTTTGGGAAGGAAGAAGTCTGTGGTCAGCTCTGTTACTTTTGGAGAAGGCGTCCAATTTTAACTACGAGAAATGGGCCACTGCCAAGTGTGTGACTGAGCTCAGCTCGCAGAATGTCCCCCCGTCATCCGAACTCACTGGCACCAGCTATAGGGCTGACTGAGCAAGAACGGAAGTAAAATGCAAAAGCCTGCTTTGGGTTACTTGGAGCAGTCCCAGTAAAACACTGAAATTACGCTGAGCTCCCCTCCACAATACAGCCCAAAGAGATTTAAAACAGGGAGGGATACCCAGGATATGAACAGGAACACCAGATTCCTGCTATGAAAATGCTGCAGATTACTGCCTCCAGAGCCATCTTTTCTGCTCCTGGATCTCCCTTTCAAAAGCTTTGCAGCACTCCCCTTAACTAGCTGTTTCCCTCATCACAGACAAAAGAAGCAGTGCCTATTGCCACCACAAATACAGATTGTGCAGGTGACATCTCACATTGTAATGCCAGTGGCATCACTCTAATGCAATATCTCCATTACCCAGAAGTTCACAGAGCTCAAACTAAACTGCAGAGCCATTTTCACCAGTCTTACAGTGAAGGACATGTTTGAGCAGATTCGTGCAAAGAGGCTTTCCCCTCTATGAGGCCACCTGCTCCCACAAGCCCCGGAGCTCCAGACATCCCATCCATGGGGCATGAGGGCTCCTGGAGGCTTCACCTGATGGACTTTTGCCCGGGGTGAAATATCCCTTGCTTCTCCATCAGCACTGACTACAACTGCTGCACTTCCCTATTTGCCCCATCCAACACCTTCAAGTTCCCAGCCACGCAGAGGCAGCACACGCCGCAGATGCCAAGCTGCCTCCTCCCAGCTGATGCAGGGGCTTACTCTCAAGCAGCTTACGATCAGCTCTGGCTGCTTTCCACCAGATCCTTTGGTTGCTTTTGCAGTTTTATTTTCAAACTGCTTTGTTCCAACCATGCTCCCTACTAACTGACTGTGAGTTTTTACATTAAAAAAACCAACCCACCAAATTTGAATACGTATTCAATTGAGGGAAATGTTCCAGAAAATAATGGATCAGAAATTTTTTCTACATAGACACATAGAGCCTTGACACCCAGCTGAGCCCTCCTGCTGTGTGGGAGGAACCACCACTCAAGTCATGATGCAGCTAAACACATTGTCAGACCTCAGCTTTCATATTCTGCAATGCAATTGTGACTGATGTTTTTAAACTGCTTCGTTTGAAGTGCTACTGGGATGGAAAAAGAAAAGAAGAATTTGTAATTTCCATTCTAAAAATAAAACTACCTTAAACTTTTTCACATTGATTCACATATATAAATTATGCAACCTAAAACTGATACAATAAGATCTACTAATCAGGAAAAGAGCTGCACTGAGTCGTTCTGGTTCTATCTCTTGGCATGCACAGCATGATCCAGCCCAGCCTGGACAACCTGGCCTTGGTGTGGGCACAAAATCACCTCTGCTGCTCAGCAAACAAACCCAGATGGTGCCAGCACACTCAGGCAGCTAACATCATGGTGCTATGCAGGTGTGTGTGTGTGTGTGTGTGTGTGTGTGTGTGTGTGTATATGTATATATGTTATTCATTCCTTTATTCTCTCTCCTTCCTCTGATTAAAGGTTGCTTTCCCCATGTAGCACTGCTCCTCAGAGCTCCCCCGAACGAGCGCATCTGCCTGGCTGCTTGCCCAGCCTGCACCACCTGAAGGACAACCTCTTCTCTGCCTCAGTGTCATTACTTCAGTGCTACCATTACTGCTTGCTGCTGCCCCCTCCATCATTTCCAGCCTATGAATTAATTTCTGAGCAGAAAACACCCTTCCATGCGTCATGTTGAATTTTCAAGTCCTGCTCCTTCTCAGGCAGCTGGCCAACAGAAGAAAGACGACTCAAATTAACACAGTTAAAGCCAGTAATGGATATAGGGCAACTAAGAATCAATTCAGGATGCAATTTCATTACTCATTTAATACAATTGTGAGTTGCAGCCAGAAGCAGTGCTCCTGCCCTCCCTCCCTTTGCCAGGCAGAAGCTCCTTCCTCTTCCCTTCGCCAGGCCAGCAGCACAGTGACAAGGCGAGCTAGAGCTGTTCACTCTGCAGTCCGTACCATTTTGGAGTAGTTTGCACCTGGATCAGTGACCTGACTGATGGAAACGCACCTTCGGCTCCTTGCACACCACGTTTTTTCTAAAACTGTCCTGCATAAAGACATTGTTTGAGATCCAGCTGCAAAAAAACCCAGCATTTTTTGGCAGGGCTAGCGCTTGGTTTAATCACAGAGTCAATAACATGCGTGCCCATGGCACTACCAGCTGATACATGAGGAGGGAGAACAGCGTGACTGCTCTTATCTATTTAGACAGAATATAAGGCAGAAATCAGTTTGCTAACCTCAGCTGTCTTGCTGCAGGGAATGAAAATTTCTTCTTGCCATTTCCGAACAGGGAAAGCAGGACTCTCAGCTCCCCATCCTGCGCTGCCCCACTGTCTCCATGCAGCCAGGAGCCAAGCCCTGCCCCACATAGGTCTGTGCCTGCCCAAGTGCAATGCAAGCAGGTATGATACAGATGCTCTGCCATATTAGATTTCTGCTGTTTTAGGGAATTTAATAAGCCCATCAGGGGATCATGAGAACATCAGGATCCACTCAAGGTATGTGGCAAGAACAATGGGAATGGAGTGACAGTATGATCTGCCTCTCAGGAAAACCATTAATGAAGCTCAAGTCGTGTCACAGAACCACAGTCTCAACTGCCTTTTCGATCTGAGTTAACCTGAGCTAAGAAAATGGATTTTTAACCATAGAAGAAAAACTTGAAACTCAAGATTACTAACATGCTGAGAAGAACAATAAGAAAGTCTCCAAGTTGTGCAGACTACAGAAGTATGTATGGTTAGGGAATGCCATATAAATTTGCTCTGGCAGTTGCACAGATTGCTCACAGTGCTGTGTAAAGAATGAGCTCTGTTGTCAGCTCCACACCCTGCAGTCTAAGCTGACAACCATGTATGTACAGCGTCGAGGGCAGTCAAGCATTCACTACAGCCTTTGCGGTTCTCCCTTGACACAAGTAATCAGGGATATCTATGCACCAGCACCTTGTACGTATCAGCATGGGCATTCGTGTTACAAATTCCTGAAACAGACAGTAACCCTTTGATAAAACAGGTAATACTGTCTTGTTTTAGAGATGGCTGAAAGATATGGGATGCAGCCACTCACTGTATCTTCTTCCAGCTTTGCTGAATATCCTTTCCCAGGAGCTTTGGGAGCAGACTGTAAACATCTGCATGAATACAACAGAGAAGTATGATCTTCACTGTGATGGACCCGTGTCAAATGCTGCCTGGTGATACTGAGCACACAAGAACTCAGCAATCCGTTTCTCAGGAGCAAAATGGGGCAGGGCTCATTACAGTTGCACTTGGAGGAAGCATCATCCTGCACGAATGAAACTTGGAAGAGCATTACTGGAAGATCTGCTTTTAATTACAACACATCACACAACTTGGCTGAACTCTGCAGTGTGACAGAAAGCCAACCAGAGAACAGAGGAGTTCACCCAGTGACCGCTCTGCAGAACAGGCACTGAAGAATGGCAGAGCCATCACAGCCACCCAGCAAATTCTTGGTATCAGCAGCACCTCTGAAACCAGCAGGGAAATCCCACACCAGCATGTTTTGTGACACAGACAGAGCATGGGAGCTGGAGCATCCACAGCAACAGCAGGTGGTTCTGCGCTCATAGAAATGTCTGATAGCTACAACTCAGTGAAGAGATCAATTTAAAACCACATTTTCCTTCTTGCTGGATATGTAAAACTTCACAGGGTTGTGTTTTTTTCCCTAAATCAGGTTTGCTTTCTGTGACACGAGCAATGGAGCCAGCTCCAGGGTAGAAGCAGCAGCAAGGAGTGGGGATACAACATCCCACTCAGGAGAACTACCAACACAGCTCAACTATTCAAAGCTTTGGGGGTAAATAACTTCAGGAGATTTGAATAGTAGGATGAGAAGGAATGGCCCCAGGTTGAACCAGGGGAGATTCAGGTTGGACACTAGGAAATACTACTCTCAGGCGCTGGAACAGGCTGCCAGGGAGGTGGGGAGTCACCGTCCCTGGAGCTGTTCAAGAAACATTTAGATGTTGTGCTGAGGGACATTGGTCAGTGGGGCAATATTGGTGATAGGTGGACGGTTGGACTGGATGATCTTGGAGGTCTCTTCCAACCTTAGTGATTCTGTGATTCTATATATGATTCTATATAAAGTATAGTAATGTAAGTTAAGGTGGTTCCTATTAAGTTGAATTCAGTCTCATACACCTGTGATACAACAAAAACATTCCCCAGCAACTTAAGAAACCTTTGCATCCTGTAGCTTATTAGCTTAAAGTACATTACTAAAAAAATCTTAAGATAATTAAAAAAAATACTAATTAGACAACATGCCATTAAAAACACAAAGAATAATGATATTCAGACTGGAAATGCACAATACCACAACATCTACAATACTACAACACTACAACATCTAAATAATATAAACAAAGCCCTGAACAAAACACATGAAGACTTATTTCTGAAGTAGCTGAAGATGCCAATACAGGTGACTTTGCTTCAGCACCCTGGTTCTGCACAAAGCTGAGTCACGAGGTAGGTTTCATGTGTAACCCTCTGGGGGTCATCCAGCACCGCCTCCTTCCAACAGGGAGGAGCAACCTCAAAACTTGAAGATTTGAAAACATCTAAGCACGTCAATTCCAGCATTACACACCACTCTCATGGAGAAAATTGTTTCCTTGTATTCAGTAGGGATTTCCCTTGTTGCAGCTCTCACTGCAAACCTCTGAGAAGAGCCTGGTTTGTCTTCTCTGTTTGGTTTTTGAGCAGTGGAAGGTAGATGCACAATCAATGACCTGAAAACATCATAGATCAGAATAAAAAGAAAAGCGAAAGCACAAAATAACACCTGCTACAGCCAGACATCAGCACTACTTCACATTTCAGTCTAAAACTGTTTAATAAGTACCCAAGTCAGATACTTTGTGCTAAGGGCTGAGACAGAGCAGAAATTCATCTTCTGGTGGATTTTTCAGACAGATGTTAATTTATCAAAATAACAGGTTTAATATTAAAATTCTACTTCCCTCCTTCTGAATAATATTTAACAGTTTCCAGAGTAACAACACAAAAAGCTGCTCTGGCTCTGTGCAGTGTAAGCTCTTGTCTCTGCTGGTACAGCTCAAGAGCTAGTGCCCAGGGGAGAGCAATGGAACAGCACCTAATGCTATTTCCTCCGCGCTTCAAAGCACACTTCAGAGAAGCCTGAGTCTCTCTCAGATGCCGCTGAAGCTTCTTCCCCAGCGCACTAAAATGCTGCTCCCTTTCTGAACAAAGAGGTTATTACCATCAGGGTTTGTGCCACCGACACTGGTAAGGAAGC
The DNA here is from genome assembly GCF_002078875.1 of Numida meleagris. Taxonomy (NCBI): domain Eukaryota; kingdom Metazoa; phylum Chordata; class Aves; order Galliformes; family Numididae; genus Numida; species Numida meleagris. Next base: position 856,236 of record NC_034427.1, on the reverse strand, counting down.
CTTCCCCATGAAATCTAGTCGGGTGCTTTTCTCCCTGATGGTCACAAATGTTATGAATATGTTACCTCTGTTGGAATACTCTCATTGCAACATGACGATATTTAAATTAAATACTCAGGACAAGGTAACACACACGCCTAAACCGAAGCCTAATCCTTTCCTATGGAGCACAGCCACAGCTCTGGACAGAGACAACTTCCCAGGAGCTGGTGCGTGTTGTCCAGAGAAGGGCTTTCCCAGTGCCAACACCTCCGCAGAACAGCGAGCAGTAGAGCACATGCCTGACTCTACAAAAGCCTTTTCACAGCGTACCCTCTGCAGAGCAAGGAGCAGATGTTTCCACATTTAATATTACCTTACTGCAACATTACATGCATGTTTTTCCCATGTTATATTTTTGGGAAGATTTTATATTGAAGACACTGCCAATACAGTCACCTTGGAAATAAAATGAGTGCCTCAGTTATTTCTGGATTTTTTCTAATCCAATATCTCTTCCCACCCCCGGCAGGCTTCATGCCTTAGACATTTGAAAAATGGCAGAAATCATTACCTACACTCTGTCTGGTATAACAGTGTTACAGCCATGAATTCCAAAGAAACACTTAAGGATTTAAAATGTTCTAAAGAAAGGCAGTGCCATAACATAAGATGCGATTAAGACCTTGTTAGTCAGGTGGTATTATGCTACTAGCTGATGACAAATGCAACTGTAAAGAATATCATATTAGTTTTAGCAAGCATCGTGGAACTGAAGTCTAGATTCTTTTCTGAACCTCCTTCACAGTAATTCAAGCTGATGAGTTTTAGCCGACTGCCGGAGAGGGGCTAAGAGCACACACAGACCCGAAAACAATCATTACCAGTTAAGCCCTAGTAATCCAATTACTCTGTATCATGTGTAATACTTGAAAAGTAAAATGATAATAACCCATGTTATTACAGAGTGCTCCCTCAGCAACTCAGGAGCCTGGCTCAGTCTCCAGCAAAGACAAACCCTGCTCAGAAGTGCAGCAGGGTGCATGCATACACCAGCCTCCCTTGGGCAGCACGGGCTGCAGCAACAAGCTCACACTGCAGCTCAGCAAACTCAAGAGCCCTGACAGTGACTGGGTTAGTTAGGAATAGCCAAGAGACCCCATCATCCCCATCCCCACTCCAGGAATCACCAACTGACTCTGTCACCCCATTCTCTCTTTATTGACTCCATTTCTTCTCTTTCAACCTCACAATACCTCAGTGTTACATCTGCAGATTGAGGTAGTGTCTTTTGTTCAACTAACTGGGAAAAAAAACGAACAAACAAAAAAACCCCCACCAGCTTCTGGGACTGTAAGCCCTTCTTCAGGTCAGAAAGAAACATGAAACTGAAACACAACTCAAAGCACAGCTCACCTGAGCAGTTCGAGTTTACAAGTGTACAGCAATCTCTCTCTTTACAATTAAGCGATGTTCAGAATCAGCGTAAAATGGCCAGAGATTAATACAGTCAGTGAATGAACACATGTAAAAAGCCACAAACGAACAAGACCTGAACAGAAGAAGCATGTCCTGTTTGAAATGGCTGACGTCTTACAGATGACACAGTAAGAGCGTAACGAAGGACACATCAGTATGCCCATGCTGGAAGATTCCATGAAACCAAAACCTTCAACCACAGCCTCTCCTGCTCTAAATCCTACAGACCAGACCCAAAATAACACTAGTGCCACTGGTTAGCGTTTTGCTGTTGCATTGTTTCTGGAGTAGTTCAAGCTGGAACTACCCGCCAAAACTGGAAGCATATGCCACCATCCCACCTGACTCTGTGAGATGAAAATGACACATTAGCTTTTACTGTTACAGAAGTTTTAATACTCCAGTAACAACCCCAAAATACTGGCCACAAGCAAGGCTGTATGTTATGACCTGTACGGACCGTATTTGACTTCACTGTTTTTTGGTTTGTTTGTTTTCTTCCCCATCAAAACACTTTATAAAAGAGTTCCATTGATTTTGCAAAGTGAAAAATGATCTAAGGGGCTGTTTCAGCCAGGCTTCATAGTCCGACTCCAACATTCGAAAGGATTTCTCTTATGAAAAGAGCTCTAGAGCTCAGCTTTGAAAGAAACTGAACAATGATCTGATAGAGTACTAACTGTCGAACAAATCAGCCTGAATGGATGGAACCACTCCAACAGATTAGAACCACAACGCTCCCACTTCATAAGTATCTCGCTTTGTTTGTTTGGAGCCTGTCACCTGCCACTTTCATTTGATGGTCTTTTTCCACTGAAATAGACAGGGAATAATTGGTTCATATTCACTCCACGCTGCTAAGACTTTATGTTTCCATTACAACCTGTTCAAAGAGATCTTAAGACTGGAGCGTTTTGATCTATTAACCATGCTCTACAAGAAACCTACTACACACCTCTCACTTTCTGTCCTCCCTTTCCAGAAGCTCTCCCAGTGTCCCGGGTCTGCAGGACCAAGGAGACCAGCCCCTGTGCAGCAGTCACCACGTAGGCACACTGCGGGTTCACACACGGTGAAGTCCTAAGCCATTTAACATCTCCTCACATTTCTTCTTATTCCGTTCCTTTGCTCTTTCTTGTCACCTTTTTCTCTTTTTTCAGTTCTCTCATTCTCTACACTGAATTTGCCAGAATAATTATGCTGATAACGAGCTCCAGCGTAGATCACACCCAACACTTTGCTGCATTATAGGCCCATTTTTCACACATTCTCAGGGAGATATATCAGAGCTCCTCTTCCAAAACATGCCGTAATACTTCCACATACCTTTATAAACATGCAGGCAACCCTCCACCTAACGCCCTGCTTTCCCTAGAAAATCTTCCCTGAAAAAGTTTTGTCTTTTCTAAAGACAATTTTTGGAAATTTCCCCTGAATTGTGAATATTGTTAAAAACAATTTTTAAATTAAATATTTTAAATCTAAGAAGTTCTTCCCCATTGACCTCAAGTTTAGTTGAGTTTTGTTTTTAAATTAGCTCTTTTAAATAGATAGTCTGCATTTCTCTATGAGTTCACCTGATTTGAGCCCACTGCACCATGGCCATAAGAATCAACACAGCATGATATAAAAGCCCAGAAGAAAACTGCAGGTACAGCATTTTAAAATCAATTTGAGCCATACAGGCACATAAACACTGCAGCAGCAGCTGCCCCGGAAAACATCTGCAAGGCAGTGCATTTGGGGACTCCAAGAGAAGATGTTAAAACAAAGGTTCCTACAGTGCAGGCTGCAAAGCACTTCTCTAGTATTGGCTTTTCACTTGCAGCAGCTATCCAAACCTTACAAACCCAAATACATATCAAATACATTCCAATCTCCTTCCTGCATCAGCAGTGTGGGAGCACAAGCAGGGACTGAAGCAACGCCCAGTAGCTGGGGGCCAAGAGAACGCGTCCATGCACAGCAGCAGCTAAGAAGTCCCTGGCTTCTTTAAGAACTGCTTGAAGATAGGCATGGTGGGAATCATTACAGGCTCCGACATTTCTTGTAAAAGAACAAACACATCAATCTGATTTAAGTAATTAATCTTTCGTAGGCCTTACTCTGTTTTCTAGGACCCCAGGTCCTGCTGCTCCCCCGGTGTTGCTCTCCACACAGCCCTGCCCCATTGGTTTCACATTGCAGCTGGGAGCGCTGCCCAGCCCAGGACAAAGAACTGGTCTGTGTAATTCCTTCACCAACCACGCTGCGTCCAAAAGGTGCCATTTCTCTGGGGATCTTTTAATTCTGCACTGAATAGCTTCCATTTAACAAAGAGGCTAACGCTTTCCATTGCCCCTCAATACCAGCAATCCTCCCCCTGTTAAACATTCACCTCAGTTACAGTTTAAATGCTTTGGTTTTCCTTTAAATGAATGGGTAATCAAGGGAAAAGACCTTCCAGAACCCAGCTGCCAGTAAGAAACCTAACTGCTCGCTGCCCGCCTGGCCCCAGCAGTCCGCAGCCATCCCACAGGGCCAAGGGCAGCGGCAGTCCTGCTGCGGATCTGACAGCTCAGCCCTTGGGTAAGATAACACATGGAAAAGCACTGGCTGTGAAAGCTAGGCCTGGGCCCATGAAGGCACCTGGAATCCCTGCTGCTGGGAAGGCCTGCGGTTCTGAAACGCAGCAGGAGCTCTGAGGCTTGTGACATACGATGGGACAGAAATGCCTCAGGCTTTGCTAAAGGAAGCGCTTCAGGACTGTAACTCAAGTTCTGGGAGTCCTTCATTATTGAAAGCTTTGGCAACCCTAAGACTATACCCCCTTAAATCATTTTTAGGCCAGCAAGATGACTGATGATGGCTTCTACATAAGCAGTTGATCTTAATGTGGAGGCACGATAAAAATAGCAGCGCAAGTGCCATGTTTACCATCAATCCACAGACCGGGCTGACGTCTGAAGGCTACGGATCTGAGAAAATGTTAATGCCTCACATCACAGGCATCAAACTACAGAAAAGCAAGGTACCCGCATTACAGCGCTTCTCAGTTCAGGCAATGAATTAAGCTTTCTGGAACATGCTGTTTCAAGTTGTTTTAATCTTTCCTCATCATTTTCCTTCCAGTATCTACCACTTACCAAAGATCCAGACATATTCTGGAGACCTGTATTACGGTCCAGCACCACTTCTGCCTATACAGTTCTTATTTTGTGATGTAATGACAGTGGTTATTCTACCTTTATGTGAAGTCATACATTCTTTTTTTTGTTTGTTTTACTAGAAATTTCTTCTAAGGTTACTACATCACACAATGAAATATATTTGATTTCTTAATTTTTCCATTTTTTTTTTAAACAGCTGGCTTAAGCTTCTCCAATTTCATGTTTTCATTGTGAATAAAACACTGTCTTTATTAAAGAAATATGAAGCAATTGAACTCAGAAGAAAAAAGAGCAGCTACATCCTGAAAGGCCAATGGAAAATGATGCTATCCCTCTACCACTGACAAGAAAAGCTTATGCTCAGTGAATTCCTCTATCATTGGTCTGAGAAATCCCATGCAACACGACGTTAAAAGCTGGCATCTGAAGGCTTTTCTGGGCTTGCCTGGCAACCTAAATAAGACACATACCCACCCAATTAATCTCTGCCAGGTTTTAAGTGTCCTCCAGGAATTCTGCTCCCCATGTGAATAAAAAAGCAGGATTACAGACTTCTTCTAAGAATCCTTTAGGGGCCACCGCACGGTCAGGCAAAGCTGTTATTAGCCAGGAAATATCATTTTCTAACACCTACAAACACTGCCAAAAATTGAATGCAGTCATGTGGAACAGGCACAAGACCCTCCTCCTGCAAATTGTTCTAAAGACACTTAGACTGCTAAAAGTGGCCAGATGCATATAATTACAGCAGCCCACAATTATGCTTGAAAACACTTTGTTTAGACAATTGCTACCGGGCATAACAACAAAAGCCATTTTTCACAGTGCAAATCGAACTGCTGCCAGAAGGGCTCGATGCTCTCATTGCATCAGCGAGGCTGCTGTTGTATGCATGACCAGATAGCCCAGCACTGAAGCTGTTGCTTCCCAGATTTCAAAGGGCTGCTGAAATACACAGGTACAGGAGTAATCTGCTTCAATGGCATCTGTCAGGCTGCCTGAAGTTTGGGAATCACTGCTGACACTCCTCTGCATTTGCAAACAATTCATGAGGACAACAGGAGGACACACATCATACAAAACAGTAATTCATGTTCATCAGGCTTGAACAGGAAACAAAATAAAAACAAGACAGCAACAAGCATTTGGCAATGGTCCAAGAAGTGTCCATCACTGTGTCGGCATGACCACCCCAGGCCAGACAAGCGGTGCGTATCCACACCTGCTCAGGTCATCCTCTTTTTTTTTTTTTTTTTAAATCTTCCAGCACCTCCCACAGTATGGTTCTTTTAGAAGGGAGGCATTTCTCTTCTGGGAATTGCATTGCTCAGCCCTGCCCCTGCCCCCCCAGCTCTCCAGCATGCACTGCAGAACTGGGATGCTCTCCGAGGAGCTAATGCCACGTCCCAACCTCCCTACAGGCATGTGGGGCTCAGCAGCAGGGAGTCCTGCAGCACAGCCACTTGGTATCACGGCCATCGTGAATTCCCAGGGGACATCTGTGCAAGAAGCACACATCTCAGCCAGCACCCGCTGCAAGAGCATGTCCGCAGTAAAAATTAGTCAGCAGCGACTTGCACAACACAGTCTGCACACATCCTCTTACCGCATGCAGTACGCCCAGACAAGAGTATATACAACTACACTGAACAACCACAGCTAATGGTTAATAAAGTCAGTTTGGTTTTAAGGCCCAGTAGTTCCTTTTTTAAAGATGTTCTCTATTAGCAAGCATCACACTCAGATGTTTGGCATAAAGAACCCCTCTGGATATCAGAACTAGACATACCAATGGCTGATGTTTTCCAGGATTTGAAACCCTGGTGCAAAAATCAGACAGCTTTTGTGAGCAGGAGATCATCACACAAGCACTGGGTGCTTCCTGCAGCAGGTCTTGGACTTCATGTTGTTTGTGGCCCTTCAGTAAAAGGTTTCTATCCCCATGAGCAGAATGGCTACAAGTTCCAAGGTCATTTAAAAACAGTAACAATTGCACAAATTAAGTGTCCAAAAGGTAATGAATGCTTGGTGCTGCCCAGTGTGCGTACAGTTCCTCTCTACGTGGTCAAAAGAATTTTTTCAAACCTTCATTATCAGGACAAGGAGCACTGTGCCGCAGGCTTCCCAGGCTGGGGTATGATCGCATTGCCGCAGCACACCGCACCCCTCAGCGATGGAAGCCCAACAACTTTTGAGGTTTTTTAATATTCCAATGAAAAGAATTAAAAATGACACTTCATTCTCAAAAAAATCCAACTTGCTTCAGCTTCTTCTTGGCAGAAGAGGTAATCTGAACTTCTTCATTAACTCGTCCACATAGATCAATCTACAGCCTCCCCCTCTGCTTTTGTATTCATTTTGCTTGAAAACTCCACCCAATTTTTGCAGTTTAAACTTCTGTGATAAAATCATCACGATGACGGGCCAGCAACTGAGAAAGCGCAGTTGACTATCCTAGACGACACCAACTCCTCTGACCTGTGCAAAGGTAGAAACACCTACAGAAACTACGAGAATGAAGTCCACGCACAGGATGACAATAATACTAGCTCTCTACTGATTTACCTAAATGCACAGAACTCCTAGTCTGTCGTCTTTAAGAAATTCCAGGTACGAACTCATGGTCAGCTTGTTTCTATGCCTCAGCACAGTGCGAAGTCCATGAAGTAGTCACAGAATCGATCTGATTGGCAGCTAGGTGTGATTCACACACCAAGTCATACGCATCTAACTACAGCGTCACATTCACGCCAACCTGAAACATGCAGCGCCCATCTGCGCACGGACGCTGACACTGCCTTCAGTCTAGACTGCAGCTGAGCCTGCAGGGTCACAACAATCAGCAGCAGCAAGTGCAGAAATACGCATTTACCTAACTGAATTGGTTCTAATCAGATCCACGTGTTCATATGCTATCAGTACATCAACACTAAATCAGCATTAAATTCTAATTTGCTGGGTTTATTCGCAGCCAGGTCTGCTTGCAGGCCGGATTCTTTGCTGGCAGCAGGCAGGGCTGCGAGGACAGGCACTGCCGTCTGCTTCTAGCGGTGACGAAACCGCAACACAAGATAACATCCAGATAGCTTTGCAGCCATAGGATGAACGGGAAAGCCCTCGCCTGCGCTAATAATGAGCTGAGAAACACATGACAGAGGGTAGGGATCCGTGATCAATTTCCACACGGGAGGAAGACAGCCAGGAGCCTTTAGCAACGCTGTGTTGTACTCTGCATTCCTAAACAGCCTGGAAGAAGGGGCGAGGGGGGAATCACAGCCTGCCGAGGATATGAGCTATTCCCACAGCAGAGATAAGGGCTGGCTGAAGAGCTGCAGAAAACCCGATAGGACTGAATAATGGAGAGATAAAACAACAGATTAAATTCAGTGAGAACGAAGTAGCGCACAAAAAAAAAAACAACTCTAATTTCACATGTAAAGTGACATGCTCCAAACTGGTGATTAACATCCAGAGACTCCTGCTGCGGTCATGACCGACTGATAAAACTATCAGCTCACACCCATCCAACAGTTCAAAAAAGCCAAACAATCTAACATTAGGGAATTATTTGGAAAGAGGTGGAATTACAACACCACATAAAGCTATAGCTTGCCTGTACCTTATATCCTGCATGTAGCCTGCTCCTTCATTTAGAGGGGACGCATTGGAAGCGGAAAACATTTTTAGAAGGGAAACAGGGTTTGAAAAGATAAACGAGGAATAATTGATTAGGCTAGGACTCTTCTGCCTGGAAACAGAGGCTGCTGCAGTGACATATAACTGAGTCTAAAATCATCAGTTGCACAGAGAAGGTAAACAGATCAGTTGTTCGCTCTTTCCAAACAACAAAAAAGCTATGAGATATCAACTGAAGGTAGCAGCTGTCAAGTTCAAAATAAAAAAAGCTGACTTGTTGAGCTCCTGCAGCATTGTTCTGTGCTCTGGAAGGCCTCTGAATGTATAGCGCTGCTGGCATCCTGGGAAATAGGCCAGAGACACAGGCAAGTTCACAGAAGAAAAATGCATTAACTGTTACCTAAATACATGAAAATGATCCCTACCTCCTGACATCCTAGAGCTGACGAGGGGTAAGAGGGCTCAGACAAAGACCTACCTCACTTGTCCCTCCCTCACACTCTTTCCTAGGTATCCCTTTCAGTCACTGCCAGGAAGGAATAGCAGAATAGGTGCTTTTACCTGGTCCTGTGGCTGTCCTTTCACCACTAAAACTGATTACATCTCCAGTACTCCTCAGCCCTTCATTGAACTCATCAACTTGCTTACCTGGCAAAAGCTGATCTTCTGGGGAATGGAAGACTTGGAGAGGCTGGCCTAGTGCCCTGCTGATTTAGCCCATTCAGGACAGCACCCAGCAAGTGCTGGAGATGCCACAAGAGAGCAAGAACAGGACCGGCCCTCTTCCATGCCAACCGGCCGACAGGTCGGTTTAAAGACTTAACATACAGCTTCATCAGATGAAAAGAAGGAAGCAGATTGCTTATATTCCCTGTTCAACAGAAAAGCTACAATTCAGCTCTTGTGGGGAAAAAATAAATAAAAGAGGAAACTAGTTCCACATTTTTTAATTCATTTGGTACTTATGAATAGAATAATCAGTCTGGTTTATATACAACTGAATAGTAAAGGTTACTTTAAAATTAAACATTGCATCTACAGCCTCCACCATATGTAAAGTAATGAACATGCCATGCCTCCAGTGAACTAAAACCTGTTGTAAATAGCGAAACGCATCCAAGCCTGGCAAGGGCCGCAGCCAAAAGAAAGCCTAGTTATTCCTTCTCATAGTTCTGCAGCAGCAACTTGATAGCTACATTAACTGGTGCTACATGTGCCACTGAAGCTAAGGGGCTGCAACTGGACAGAAGAAGGGGATTGATTGATAAGAATATGTTATTGAAAATACAGCAAGCCCCATTTCCAATGTAGAAATTACGAGAAGTGAAGGCCAAGTGAAATTATTAGGATCTCCCACCAGCTCTGCTCTGCACAGCAGAGGGCACACTCTCCCCCAGCCATTCCTGCACCAGGACCACGCTGCCATCACCTCGCCCTACATCTCACCGATGTGGCCAGAACGCTGAGGCTTCTCGGGTGAAAGCATCGGATGTTATTATTCCTCCCAAACCACATTCACATGAAAAATGAGACCACTGTGATGCATTAAGAGATATACTGGAAACATTTTCTTCAACATTTTACAGAGAAGAAGTATGAAAAATGCTCCTCCAACCTCCTCTCCTGATCAGGGGTTAAATCAGGCTGTGACAATTACAGACACAAATAGCCTTAACCAACCCTATGCAAGCGTCCCAGTGAGGCTTAAGAGCCATAAGCAGCAGAGGCGTATTTCCTTCTATCCGAGGTGCAGATGGCAGATGATGAGCACAAGCTGAACCCTGGTCAGAGGGTTACGGTACTGGCACTGACTACAGCTCCAGAAACAGGACTTGATGAGGGCCTGGCTTTCCCTTTTTCAGGAGATGAGAGTGGTGGGAGCCCTGGCGAGCTATTACTGGTGAGAATGACAATTAAGTACTTCAAAATGAAAGTCTGTATTCTGTTGCACATGAAAACCAAATACAACATTATGAAACTTGATTTGCCTTCTCTGTGGTTTTTTTTGTACTTAAGAACATATTACAATCGTTGTCCTTTGAGCTTCTTCATGAAAATGCCATACCTATACATCACAACTGTGCTATAACGTTCACCTTGAGCGTGCAGGGGAGGAATGATTAACAACAGAAACCATCTTAGCACCATCTTTCACAAAATTACATATCTTTAAGAGACCAAAGCATACGTTACATGTAACAAAGCCTCTGAAGTACAAATGTACTGTTACACTTATGTTCTCCATTGAAGTACGTTAAAGATCCTGTTATGCCACCAACGTGAAGCATAAGCTGCAAATGGAAGCACTGGAGGATTTCTGAAGGTGATTTGAGATTAGGAAGACACACATTAAGCACATTTGTTAACTTCAATTTGTTTTTAACCTAAGATATAAAATGAAAAGCCAGGAATATCATTAAAATCTCCAACAACGGTGCTTCCAGCAGTTGTTTGACTTTCATTTTATCCAGCTTCCACATTTGCAAAGCCAAGCACCTCACTAACAGCCAGCTATAGCCCACGCTAAGCTCCTGCCCCCAGCAGCCGGCTTCAGCAATTGGTGGGCCGCACACAAACTAAGCTTCAACATCCCAAACAAATAAGAGTGGAAGAGCCATTCTCAGGCCCAAGTCCACAATCCCAGTCCAATGACTGATGACCCAAATGAATTCTAACTATTGCCTCATTTCTTCAGCAGCCTACCCGTAATTCTGCTCCATGTGAGTACGGGGCACACATCTGCTCACCTGGCCCAAATCAGGTATCAGCCAGAAAAGCTCCAAGCTGATGTCATGCAGCTCCCAGACTCCATGCGACCCACTGACCTTTTGCCTCAGACCTATAGGCTAGGGCAAATGAAAACTGATGGGTTTGGAAGACTTTTGCTCTCTTGCTTCTACAGAAAAGGACACGCAAAGCCACAGCACCGAGCTACCAACTCCCATCTGAATGCAGGAGGCTCACGAACACGCCTGACAGAGGGAGAACTGGGTTCTGCCGCACCTGGGATCCCCACCTGCTCACCACCACAGCCCAGGAGCTGTAGGGCTCAGCACCCTGCTCCCGCACAGCCCCAGTGCTGCCGCACCATCCGTCCTGCAAGGCAGCAATTTCCACATGGGACCTGCAGCGATGATTATTATAATAACACAAGTGTTTGACATGGCTACACCGTTCCGAATCACCCATAGTGATGGCGTAAGTCATCACTAAGGTTTTTTTTTTTTTTTTTTAACAACTCATTCCCTCCCCATTCGTACAGTGACAAAATTACACCGAATCCAAGAAAACTCAATATTTTTGCTTTTTCGTTTCGAAAAGAAACGAGCAGCCAAACGCCGCGGAATGCACGCCGAGGGAAAGGCGACGGACCGAGGCGAGCGGAGCCCGCGGCCGCGGCTGCTCCCAACGCAGCCCCACCGCCGCCAGCGCCCGGGGACTTCCCGGCGCCTTTCCTTCTCCCGGCGCAACCCGCACGACGGGGATCTGCCCCCAGCGCCGCTCAGCGCCGCCCGCGCGCTGCCCCTCGCTCGCTCGGCGGGACGCGCCCGCTAACGGCC